>NC_056733.1:659594977-659661074 GCF_019279795.1 Protopterus annectens | reverse complement strand
ATATATATATATATATATATATATATAATGTATATATACATAAGGTTCCCTAGCTTATCTGGAAAATAAGCAAGTGAAGCAACTGTACTAACGACCCAATGTAAATCATTCCAATGGATGCAAGACCTGCACTTGGGCTGGCAGTAAGACAGTCAGAAGCTCTCCTGCATACTACAGCCTATATAACCCAATGCATACAAGCTGAGTTCATATGGACATACACCTTTGGAAGGTAAAGCTTTTGTAACCCAGCCAGATGTCTGTATATGAAAATATATAGGTTAAGAATACTGCAATAGTGATTTCAGTCAGAACATCTGTTACCAAGACACGCAAGGGAGGTATGGGCCAATGGTCCTTGAAGGGTCAGCATTTTGAACTCACATACTTTAACATACAGACTAAAGAAAGATCCAGAACTAGCCTCAAAGAAAGTTTTCTTTAGATCAAAGGGGCACATTTTTCTATTTCAGTGTTTCTGGTACTAATGGCACTGATTCTACGATTCCTACAGTGAGCAAGTAATGGCTAATCTGAGGAAAATATCCAGTTTGGTTTTGAAGAGGGGGAAGAATTCCCCTGAAAGGAGGTATTTGTACCCAGTGCCAACTGTACTCCTCCTGACCCACTCTAAGCACCCAAGTGTTGTAAACAATTGGTTGCCAAAGAGGAATGTAGAGAGTTTATTGGACAGATTTTGAGTGAGAGGGGCAGGAGGGGAGGATATGGGGGATAGAATGCAGGCATGGTCATTCTGAGGTATTAGACAGTCAATCTTTTGCAAACTAGCCTTGTTTTTTGTAGTTTCTCTTCTGCCATTTTTTCCTGTTTGCCCTTCATTGGTTGGGATATTTTTTTAAATAAACCAAAAAGACGATTTGGTAGGTTTGTAAAAGGGGCTTGAAAAAAATCTTAACTCATTAACCCTGAGTACCTTCTCAGGGCGCCTTTGAGCTTACATCCGAGCGCTCTCCGAGACGCTTGAAAATCTATGCTGTTTTACCAGAGTGCCTTCCACAAGCGCCGGTAACTTTGAAGTAAAGTTTGAGCTTCACTGTTAAAAATTAAGTTGAAAAAGTGTCTGAACTTTGTCAGGTACCTTCTCAACTTAATTTTCAGTGTGGAGTTGCATCAGGTTTATATTTAAAGTTTACGAGCAAATCAGCTTGCAAGTGCCGTACAGCTGCTCATACTTCTAACTCTGTGCTTTCATGTTAATACACTGCAGAAAGAAGTGCGGCACTGGAGTGATATCAATTCCACCGGTTCCTCAGTTGAAGTAGTAGACATGGGGATGTATCCCCATAGCAAAGTGCAAGTCATTCATTGCTTTCGATGTGTGTAGTCCCATTAGGCTGGGAACTTTTTATCTCCTCGTTAGTTCAGAGAGGTTTAGGCCAAGTAGCTCGGGGGAAATGTAACGTATTTTTGGCCTTAACTCGTTTTAGCAAATTATTTATTTTGTGGAGTTGTGTGGATGGTACGTGCTGCCTTTCTTGCACATGTTGAAAGTGATAACTTTAGTACTATTGAATGCTGCATATTTTTGTTTTCGTACTTTCTTAATTTCGGAGACATGCACAGCTTTGTTTTCCGATGGTTACCGAGCACCTTATTCAACAGACCATAGAGTTTACGTGATCACAAACAAAAGTGCAGTTCCATTTGCTGGAAACTTTGCTGCCCTGTAATATGTAGTTTGTATTTACCCAAAGATCAGCTTTTACTACTTCGCACATTTATATCTGTTTTCATTTTAATGCTGACATGGGTATCTTTGTTGAATTACTCTATTTTTATTTTTGCTTTTCATGAGCAGAGTACTATGTGGTGGGTTGCTGTGCCGTGTCTTAGGTATATCAGACATTCATTTTGTAGCATATCTGGCTTCGGTTAGTGCTCACGTGCTTTACTCTGTTAACTTTGTTAATAAAGATGGTGTTAAATATGTCCTCACTATTTTGACAAATACATATCATTAGCTAGCTAGTTTAAAAATAAAAGTCATCTACAATGAATTTAACCATTTCAAATGGTTACATTTTTGAGCTGCAGTTTTTAAATGGATATTATTTTATCTCTGCTCATTTTGTATGGGTATTTTTTTAATTAAGTGTTTTTCAGATATTATCTCCTTGTATACATTGTCCATTTTGCTTTCCAGGAAAGGTTTTACAGCATTCAATGCTAGGAAATCGATAAAGATGATACACAAGTCAAATAGTCGGAAAACAAAAGTGGAACAGATTGATATTTCTGATTATTAACTATTTAATATCCTACTGAATTGAAAGCACATTACCCATTTAGATGCCAGTGTGAGATCTTATTATTCAATATTTCTACATTCTTGATTTTTTTGTGAAAGACAAACTCTGCCCTTCCAGTATATAGTCAATATAACATCACACCTGGTTGTATTTCCAACATTTGTTGCAACACAAAATTATAACACTGCATTTATACTGTCATTTACTATTATTACCACTATTTACTATTAAAGATATTACAGTCCCCTTTCTACATTTGTAACACATGACTATGCAATCTTGCTTGCATTGCCAAACACTTTCAAGCTTTGATACACATTATTTTACTATGTATGGCCTAATCCAATTAGTCTTTCAGTTAGATTCCATTAAAATCTATTTGCAGGAAGTTGAGGACATGCAGCCCCTATCCAGTGATTGCCTAATAATTTGACTAATTTGGAAATTCATCTATCAGCCCTACATGTATCATTCTGGCTATACCCACAGTGTAGTATCAAACACCTGTTAGGGTACGTCAAAGTCATAAGGTGTATTACCTGCCTTACCCTGCTTATTCTTAGATTTCAATATCACTTGGGTTGCCAGCATGCTACCAAATTTCCAGTGAACAATGACTGAATTATCACTACCCCAGACATTTCATTCTTAATTAGAGATATATAATTCAATATTCTTTCTGTTTCCCTCCCATGTAGTTTCCTGATAATCTCCCAGCCCCAAAGTAAAATAAGTCAAAACCCTCTTCTGAAACTTGCAAGATAGAAAAAAAACAATATCAACAACTCACTGAAATGTTGCCCACCCGACCCATCTATCTTGATTGTACTGCAACTTAGGTCTACCCTTGTTCACTTGTATAAAATGCCTATGCTTGCACATGGGGTCGGGGTGTCACAATGACAACCATCTACAACCAAGTTTTACATCGATGGGTGGCTAGCAATTAAGAATGGATGCTATGACCTGGATTAAATGATATATAGTTTCAGTGCTTCCAGTTATGAAATTAAGGGCAGCTGAATTATAACTTGTTACTTGCATATACCAAAAATAGTATGTTGTATATATTTTGATTGTTTACAATCTGATTATATTATTTGAGCTAATGCAGTTATTATATGTATTGTAATGTAGTTATATATTTGTGTTTTAATATGGATTTTTGTACTATTACTTTTGATACAGCTGGATGATTGGGATTGAAATTGGATATAATTATCTGCTAACAGAATTTTTGTTTCATTTGGTATTCTGTGTATGATGTTGAACTTGGGTTGTCTCTCTAAATTTAAGCTTTATAAGGAAGTGATGCATGGGGAGTTTTATTCTGATGAAGTTCCGGGTTATGGAATGAAATTTAATTTTTAATAATTGAAAAGGAATGCTGACGTTTTTTCTTTATATTTCTGGTTACCTGAGTGGTTTGAAGAGTTCCTGATTTCCATGTTTGCTCTACAGCATTGTAGTTTTGGTTATCTTAAGTGTGGAACAGGAAATTATTTGCCTTCCTCAAAATTGGTAAATAAGAGGAATGTGATACTGGTTGTGATCTTGAACATGGAGAGCTCTGCTGGGAAGAGGATAGTGTCATCTTGAGGAGTGTTTTATGAATTTAGTGCCTGAACACTCCAATTGGAAATCTGCAAAACATGCCCTGATAAATTACCACTTCCTTTATCTTCTTTTTTTCAGTGCCCAACTTTTGCTTTTTGTAAAACAAAAGCTGTTTTAAGAGCCTGATGTTATTCTTAAGTATTTTAAATATTTTTTTACATGGCTTATACATTCTATGGCAGTTGCAGTTAATTTTGACATGGATCAACCAGGTAATTTGCATACATACATTTACATTTTCTGACTTTGTCATTTCTGTTTATGATTATACTCCGCGTTTGGCTCAGTGAAATTAATGTTATTACTTGCACAAAAGTACCAGCATGTGTGGCCATGTGCTGTGACACACTAGGTTGAGCTAGCCTTTCCAAGGGACAAAGCCTCCAGTGCTGATGGACATGTGCTTGATGAGAAAGAGGAAGGAAATAAGAGGTCATCATCTCTCTCTACTCTTCCCTCATTAGGCCAATCATCAAGTATACTGCCCCATTTAGCATGTACCTCACTAGACACAAACAGCTGGAAAGGCCATAAAACTACCTCACGAAGAATATTCTAGGCCATTAACACATATCCTACATGGGTAGACTCAAAAAACTCATTCTCTGTCTGATATGGTCTACTAAGAGGCGATGCCTGCTTGACTTACAAAGCCATGTCTGACCCAGCTCTGTTAGAAATGCTCCATCTAAAAAAATCCCAATCCCTCCGCACCACACACTCCAGAGACCTCAACCGCATTACCACAACCAACAGAAAGTACAGTTGTGTACACGTACTATAAATATAGATGTTTGACTGTATACACTGTTGCAGTCATCACACTTGGTTCATCTGCCTGCAGGTAGCCCTCAGTTGGCCCAATACCAGAGACTTAGTATTTCTGCATCAGATGCTGTCGCTTCTTCTATGGTGTCAGGTCGTCAGGGGTATAAAAACAGGCAACCAACGCCATTACATCACTTTTTCTTGCCCCAAATGTCAGGACCCCCCAAACAGGAAGCTAGGCTATGGTACGGAAACACCACCAGTAAAAAGTAAATACTAATACCAGTAGGAATGGCCATAGAGAGGAGAGATAAAAACGGAGAAAACAAGGAGGCTGGAGGGAGGGAAACCAAGACTGTAACAGTGAATACACTCTAACATCTCCATTTATGGTAAGTGTACACAACTGTACTATGTTCGTCATGTTTCACTGTTGCAGTCATCACACTTGGGTTGATTCCCAATGCTGAGGAAAGGTGAAGGCAGTCAAGAAATGTTTGGGCTGGCTAGTAGGCCTTGCAAGACTGCTGTAGCAAATCCTGCCCTGGATTTGGAAAAGATAGGCAGGTGGTAATGCTTGGTGAAGGCGTGTACAGAACTCCAGGTAGCAGCTTCCAGTATGTCCCTGGTAGGGACTCCCCAGAGAAATGCTGTAGAGGTAGATGTTGCCCTAGTGGAATGTGTTCTGACCCCCTAAGGGGTTGGTTTTCCATGCTGCTTGCAGCAGAAATGGATGCAGTGTGCACTCCACTTGGAAATGGTTTGGTTTGAAATGGCCTTGAAATTTTGGCATTGTTTAACAATATTTCTGCCTTTTTAACTTCTGACTGTTATTTTAACCAGAGGGCTGGCTAGGTGAGATAACCTGAATTAATACTTTTAAATGGATCAGCTAGATAAGTTTGACATTTCTGCTTGTCTTATTATTATTTTGATTATACTCAGTAGTTGCCCGAGTAACATAAAGGTTATCAGTAGGTGTCTACTGACAGCATGGAGCTACCATATTTTTTGTGCATTTCTCCTGGCTTTGTCAGTCGTATGAAATTTAGGTGGGAGGAAGGGCTCAGTAATATCTAAGTGTTATACTATTTGACTGAATGCCTACTCAGGTTATGTGCAGCAATTATCACCCGTGTCTCAGCATGCATACCTTTGCAGTAATGAAAGGAAGGTCATTATCACATTAGCAATATGTGCAGTTACAATATAGCAGTTAGTCATTATCACTTTTCTGGGAAAACTCTCAGCTGCTATCACTGTTATTCACATAAGGAGAAGTCATTATCACTTTGATGAATGTACAAGCCAGGTTGTGTTTTTTTCTCTGGTTGGAGTCATTGCAAGCAGCCCCCCTCATTCTTCATCAACTGCCTACCCTCCTAAACCCCCGATTTTTTTCTTTATATATATATATATATATATATATATATATATATATATATATATATATATATATATATATATATATATATATATATACATATATATATACATATATATATATACATATATATATATATATATATATATATATATATACACATATATATATATATATATATATATATATATATATATATATACATATAATTTGTGCATGTGTGTATATGGCTATATATGTATGTACATAATGTACTTGCACATATATACATTGTTCACATGCATATATATATATATATATATATATATATATATATATATATATGAGAGACAGACAGATCATTTTGGTGATTGTGCGTATCTCAACATTTTCCAAAAGGATTCATTTGGGTGAATGTTTCATCTAGGGACATGTGTATAACATGTAGTAATGAAGATGTTGGTAGGGGAAATAATTCATTTGTGTACCAGGGAAGTGCTTGTGCATATATGGTCAGACTGCTGAAGATCGTAATACAGATATGGTGCAACAAGTATAGGTTATCTATAGCTCAGGTTTCAGTGATGGTTATAATTTGTTGTTTATGTATCCAGCTTTCAAGAATAATTTATTATCTCTTAACAATATGCACATACTGCATTGAGGAAAACTGATGGGTCTTATTGTAACCAGAGTGATGGTCAGATGCGATAACTGGAATTATTACTTTTGTGACTAATTCTTGCATGGATGAACCAGATAAGTTAGACATTTCTGCTTGTATTACTGTACTTCTGCTTATACTCAGTAGTTGGGCATGTTCCACGCTTTTTCAGTCATGGGTGGAAATTAGGTGGTAGGAGGAAGGGCTCAGTAACATCCAAGTGTTATACTATTTTGACTGAATTATAATGATACAGTATTTCTACTGAATGATAATGAATGCCTCTGCACTCCACACTAACATGTATTAGTTAGTTATTTGGTTATATCGTTATGGAAATTATGATTTTCATATTTTGGTAAATAACTTTGAAAGGGAGCATCTGAATGTGCTAAGTAATACATCATTTTGAAGACCGTATTGATATTTCCAACATGGGAAAAGAACTGTCCCTGTATGCTGTACACATGTAAAGATCTTAAAGTTTGTTTCGGACTTAGGTTATGGAAATTATGTTTTTTTTTTCATATTTTGGTAAATAACTTTGCAAGGGAACATCTGAATGTGCCAAGTAATGCCTCATTTTGAAGACAGTATTGCTGGTTCCAACATGGTAAAAGAATTGTGCCTGTATGTTGTACACACGTGCAGATATCAAAGTTTGTTTTGGAGTTAGGTTATGAAAATTATGATTTTTTTTCATATTTTGGTAAATAACTTTGCAAGGGAGCATCTGAATGTGCCAAGTAATACCTCATTTTGAAGACAGTGTTGCTCCTTACAACACAGTAAAAGAACTGTTTCTGTGCACTGTACACATGTACAAATATCACAGTTTTAGTCTTGTACGATTATGAAAATTATACATTTCCAATACTTCTCATTATTATGCCCATATCTTTGCAAATGAACATGGTGATCACACAAATGATGCATCATTTTGAAGCTGACATTCAGACGCACAACTTCTACACTGATATGTAGGCTCTGTCTGTTACAGATGATGAGATATTATGCTTTATCAATTATGAGAAATATTATATTAATCATATTTCTGTGAATATCTCCGTAAAGGAGCATCACACAGTAATGGTTAAGGTATAATTTTAAAGATGACATTAATGCTAACAAATTAAATACAAATGGTATGGGTCCTGCTTGGTACATTGACAAAGATATTGTGCTTTGCTTTTCCAAAAAGGCAAAAAATATGCACAATATCAACATTCCTTGCCAAATATTTAATAAAGACTTTGATATGCACTATCAACATTTACACTGTTGGAAAGGTCAGTGTCTGCTGAACAACTTTCGCGTTTACATTTTTAGTCTAGCTCTTATAGTCAAGGAGTTATGAACATTTGTTTTCTGTATGGTATTACAAATGGATTTTCTAAAAATGAGCTCAGGCTGCACTGTTGTGCCTATGGTGGAATTAAGCAGGCAGCTTTTTCTGAGCTGCTCCGGAGTGAATGAGTTAAGACGCACTCTGAATTAACTTCAAATTATTTGAGGGCCAGAACTGCAGGAGGGCCAAACAAAACGTTATCTATCTAGCTCATTCACTCCAGTGGAGCTCAGAAAGTTTGCACTGTAATTTCCAATGGGCGGAGCCTAAGCCTTTTAACAGAATTTAAGAGAATCAAATTATATCCTCACATTTCAAACAAATGTCCATATTTCTGGAACCATATGGGTTATGAAAGAAGTATAAATTGCAAAATCTTCAGCACAAACTATTTTTATAGTGGTGCTATTCTTTAGATTCTAGGTCTTAAACTGAATTTTATAAGTCACAGCAAACAGAGTAACTATTAAATTTGTAATATTTTGTAAACAACTTACAGTATTCTAAGCAACCACTCAAGTTACACATACTGCCAGCAACATTTTATTCATCTAGCTGAGAGCTTTCATATGAGGCCAAGGAATTCTGTGTTGCTTGGTTGAGATATTTAAAAAAATGTGAAAATTATATCTATATAAATTAATAGCATAAAAACAACAGTTGATATCCATTTACATGTACTAGAGAGAGGTCAAATATTAATGTAGTAGTGTTTACCATTCTGTAAGCTTTAAGATGAAATCCTTTAAAACCTTGTACATAGCATGGTTTTGGAATTACTCATGCAAATATGAGCAAGCAATATTTGATGCCTAGAGGAGTCAGTAGGCGTTAACTGCAGATGCACCTGAAGGCGTTACTCGGATGTAATGAGCTAGCTGAGAATTCAAGATTCTAGAATTTACTTCATCAGTAAAGTGAGTTCCACACACAGTCTCCCCAAAACTGTAGCAATAGTAGTGGCCCTAGATATACATTCATAACAACATGCACGCTACAAATGATGTTTGGATACTTGAAAAATGTTAAAAAAACAACAGAAGTTAGAAAGAAGCTATCCTCTGAAGGAAAACTGTGCTGCACATAACAGTGCCCACATATGTCTGGTAGCCAAGAATTCTATAAATACTAATGTGGAAGAGGAGAAAATTCTTTTACTAAATCTGTCAAACACCTTGCCTTCTTTGTTGACTGAGGAGGGGTTAAGTAGTAACTAATAGTCTGCTGCCAGCTAACCTAGAGAAATATTGCAGCTACATCGATCAAAGATGAGAAAACATAAATTAGTCCGAGGTACTTCCACAGTCCATCCACCTTTTTGGGGACTGAAGGCTGAGAGCCAATATTCTTAAAGACATTAAAGAGATCCTCCATGGCTGGCAAAATGTGAAGGGTGGGTGTAGAATGCGGTATATCCACTTGTAACACATTATATCATCTTCCCAATTAAAGGGGAACATCCCACCTGTTAACACAAAATACCTCAATCATCCTGCAACTGTCCAAGAAAGGAACATTTCTTCAAAGGAGACAGAAAGGAGCACATTTACTCTAAACCAGAGTTATGGGCTTGTGAATCCCCATGAGAAGCAGCTCTGTCAATCTTATGACAGATTTTTCCAGAATTTCTTTAGTGATATTGCCCTCGGGTAAGGATTTCAGAGTACCATGACTGATGGCCTGTATTAATTGTCTAGCTAAAGAAAGAAAATCTTTTCTAACATGCACCATGTCTTTAGATGAACAATGTTCAACTCTCTTGTTTTTTTTCTTTGTCGGTAATAACCTGAAGACAGACTTAAGATGGGAGTTCAACCCCTTCAAAGAGTTTTTTCCACCCAGTAACAGTATGAAGCATTCCCCCAGAAGGTCTCTGTAACCCAAAAAGAATGTTCACCCATACCCATAATGCAGAATGAAACAGTTGAAGACTACATGGCCAACCTCAGATCCACGAAGGCTGAAAGGACCACTACTGCAAGAACCTGGATAAGAAATTGAGTGGCCCGAGGAACAATGTATGGCAACTACAGGCTCACTCACCAATGGATGGTCAATGACTGAGCCTGCAGTGGCAGCAAGAGCTCTTTATTATGGTGTTTTTATGGTGTTTCTTTGTAGGTAATTAACAGAAAAATATTAAAATCCCTGTCAGAAATGAAGCAGTTGGCTACAATGCACACTGACAGCAAAGAAAAAGGGCAAGTAGTCATGAAGTACACACAAGCACTAAATACATGTTTTTCTGCCCATTTAAAACACATTCCAACCTTTTTAATGCTCACTAATTAACTACAAGTTTACATAAATAGTACAGGTTTACACAAAAATAGCCCCTAAATAACAGATAACAAAATAAACCCTTTGTTAAAAACAAGCAGTCCATGACAGTAAACTTCCAATACTGGGTTTCTTAAACGGGAAATATTGCTTTTTGTAGCAAAATAAAAATAAATTGTTTAAAAGGACAACAATCTCTCTGTGGTAGGGCTCTCCTAAGGAGACTCAACCTGCTACAAATGAAGCTTCAAGACAGGTTGCTCCTCCTATAGAAACTTGGAGCTGCGGCCTCTCGAGGCAGCAAGAAAGTACAGAAAATGTCTTCACTTTTGACTGCCAATTTGACCAATCCACAGTCACAGTGAAGCTGTAGGAGACTGGCAGAGCTTTTTGAAGCTGACCACTTGTTTATCCTAGGAAGGATATAATTCATACAGACACAGGGCTACTGCAACACCAAGACTGATGATAGCCATCCATTTTGTTGAAACTAACTGGTGGAGAGGAGGATTCCTGAGAGTCAGGAAGGGTCTTCGATGTTTGACTGTAAAGTATCCTTGAGCAGTTCAGCATTCTGTTGTGTTACATTCAACTTGCAATTCCACTCAAACAAACATACTCCATGACACTCAAGTTTAGCACCTCAAAGAAACCATCTATGTATGCTCAAACTGTAAGTACCACAACTGTAAAACAAGACATAGGCCAATATTGCATTTTAATCAACCCTCCCTCCAATTTAAGCAACAGAAACTTACTGAAGATGAAGGGCCTTTTCCACCACGACCTCTGAAATGACAAAAGGCACACAAAAAAAATTATGAAGGACAATCCTTTTCAAACCTAAGTTACACAGTTCTCCAAGACAATAAATCATAAAACCAAGGCAAAGTACGGACAAGATGCATGTTGGTTACTTCTCTTTTAGAAGCATGGCTTCAAATTCCATTAAATTATAATGGTTAAAACACTTCTTACAAACAGTACAGCAATAAACATTGCATGCTAATTATTACAGACATTACAATAACATGATTACAAAGTAATTATTTTTTTAGCATGATTACATACAATGGAAACTGTGCTATTTTACTATCTGATCTGCACCCTAACCTCAAGTGTAGGAGATCATATGCTGCCTACTGCAGCCTTATTAGTTCCCTCTAAGGACAAATGCCGAGTAGCAAGATACCTACAATGAACTTGGCACAAGGCTAGAGCTTAGTCTTCCTCACTGTGGGTTATTCATGTGGAAGCAATGTCTACTGCAAGCTATCCTCCAAAAGGCTGCCAGGTTGAATAAAATGCAATCATCATCTCCAAAAGGAACAAGCAAGTTGTCTAGTGGATATTAAAGTTCACACTACATCTCAAAAGTGACTGACTGCATCAGAGTTGCTAAAACATCTCTTTGATTTTAGATATCTCTTCTACATTATCAGAACAGCAAGAAAAAAAAGTTGTAACAGCTTACTCATTTCTTTAATTTTAAAGAGGCTTCCACATTTCTTGTGAATACATACACAAAGCAATTGATAAATCACTAACTGCTTGAATCCATATGGTTACCAGACCTGGAAAATATGAGCAAAGGCAATTTGGATTCTGAGTGATGAACCCCAGAGAACCTCTCTGGCACAACTTCCCTGCCTGCAAGTTCAGAAAGATTAGAGGGTGCAATTATTCAGAACATCATTACTTCCTATACACGTACAGTCTAAGCTGGTTTAGGTGCACCACCTGTTTTATGTATTAAACCGGTTAACTTATTTCTTTACTCAACCTCCTGAAAAGAGGCAAACATTGTTTGCGTCTTTCTGCTTTTCCCGGTTAAGGGTCGCCACAGCGGAACTCTGGTCCGCTAATGATTGACAGTAGATTTTTACGTGCTGGCTTGCCGGCCCTCACACACAACCTTCAACGAAGGAATGCCCATTTACGCACATCGCCCTACAGAAGACGCTCTAACTGAGAATCGAACTGGCAATGTCTAACTGTGAGGCGACAACGCTACATTAAGGAAAAAAATAGAGAATCTAACTGGTGTATAAAGATAACAGTATAGAGGTCTTGCAAACAAAAAACATAGCTTTTCTTAAGCAAGAAAATACTCATTTCACCAATGAGCATGTTAGTTTGGGATGTGGTAAAGTGTATACCAGCAGGCAGTAAACAGCGAACCAGTGCTACATTAGAGACAAAGCCATTGCAGGATGGGCACATCCTCAACAGACACACCACACATATCCCTACAACCAGTTCAGATGATCACCAATTCGATTATAGGCTTTTTTATGTGGGAGTAATCCAGACAAAAATGGAGCAAGGGAAGTTGTCACACTTGGCAGTATACACATTTGGTGTCCTCTGGCTAAATGTTAAAACACAAACTAAAAATAAAGCTGTCTGTTACAATAATTTAAGAGACTGTAAACGGTATGTGGATTTTAAAAGTAAAACTACCTTTAAAAAAATAAAAACATTCATAAAGTTATCTACAAAGATATCCTAATTCATAAAGTGTAAGCTATTAAATGTTTGGTGCACCCTACAAACTGACACCCAAGGCAAATACCCAATATATACCCCACTACTGCTATGGCACTGGAAAGGAACTCCTAGGTTCATAGTTTGGTACTAGGCTATCGGCCCTAGGACCTATACAAGCCTAGCCATAACAATTCTGTGGCTATTTCTTCCCACACTATTTACTTCCCTGGACCCCTGTCTAGCAGGGCGACTGACATGATCCCCAGTCCATCAAAACTCTCACGGATATGGAAGGCATGCAGACTCAGCACAAAGATGAATCAACAAGTCACATTGAAGCAGCAATACTAACCACTATGCCCTTAAGTGTTTGCTTACTTTTCTAAACTGGAATTACCAAACAAAGCAGCAGACCCATTACTGTAGATGTCAAGGGAGAAAAGTTTCAAGTACACAAGTAAACAGGACATAAAATATAACAAAATGCAGTTAAGTAAACTTTTCCCCTCATTTTCAAGTTCTAGAAAGAAAAGATGGAGATGAATAGCCTGGCTTAAAGTAAACTGCAACACCACCTTAGACATAAAAGGATTAGTTATCAAAGAAACAGTCTCTGTAAAAAACAAGACAAAGTTGATTCACTGTAAGATCTTGCAACTCAGATATTCTTGCAATCAGCCAAACTGTTTTCTGTGTTAAGAACCAAAAGTCAGACAGACGAGATGATTCAAATGAACCAAGTGTTAGCTTCTCTAACAGAAAATTAAGATACCAAGGAGAAGTCAACGGTTTACTGGAAGGCTTCTTACGCAGCACCCCTTTCAAAAACATTTTCATATAAAAATGCATTGAAAGGAGGAGGGTCCATGGGCAAACATGATAAAATAGCTAATAAAGGACTACTAATTCAAGGTTAAGACAAGCCACAGGCTAGTAACACACAAATACTATAACTTGTTTTTTTTGGTACCAACTAAAAAAACGTTCCCCATTTGCTTATTTATGATTTTCTAGTAGCAGACTTTTTTGTCTCCGTTAATATCTGCTGCACTTCCTCAGAAAACAAGTGTCTAAAAGGTATCAAGACCATCATCCAGACAGACAGTTGTAGTTTTGAGGCGGCGATGCATCAGACATCCGTGTTCTTGTGTGAATAGATACAGTCTGTGAAGAAACTTGAAGTAACTGCTCTTTGGTCAATTCCAAACAAAATGGGAGAACCACTGCTACCTAGGCCAGAAAGGCATCATCACATGGATCTTTGGTTATTCCTTCAGAAATCTTCAGATGTATCCTGTTCAAGGAAAAGGAAAGGAAAAAATAAAAGAAAAAAAAAAGGAAAACAAAGAGAAAGGCATCAGTTTTCTACACATTCTTGCGTGGAGTCCAGAAGCAGAATTTTATCAGCTGAATGTTCACAGAGGAGGTGAAAAATGTCTACTTGAACTCCCCCCCACAGATGGATCAAATTTTGGAAGCCTCACAGTTCTAAGTTCCATTTGAGGGACTTCCTATATCCTTCTCGGCTTTTCTGACACAGTTTTGCTCGAACGGAACGTAGGATACTTATATAGAGACACTGCTGTAAAACTATATCCCATGTTAACATGGCTAGTCTGCAACAAGAATAAGATTTATTTCCACCTTGCTTGTCTATGTACCACATCACTGTGGTATTGCCTGCATCTACCTGAAGAGGTCCTGAGGACCACAGATGATTCAGAGAGTTCAGAAATATTATAAGACCTAGCATATGTTGTGCGTTTTTATCCATCTTTCTTCTGCCAGAGACACATGTTTATTCCCCTTGACAATTCCCCCCAAGCAAGGTCAGAGGCACCTGTATTGGTTGCTTTGGAGCAGAAGAGGAGAATGGGAGACTCGGACTCTGAGAAATCTGAAGTCTTAACCAAGCAAATTCCCTTTTCACAAATCCCAGAAATGGAATTTGAAAAAACAAGGGATGTTGATGCTGGGATACTTCAGATACCATTGGATCTTTTTCATGTGGAGTCTTGCAAGAGCTATCATGAGAATCATGGATGCCACAAGACCAAAGAATCATACAACATTCCATTGCTGAGGCTGAATTCTGAGTGGAAAACTTCTGAAAAAAAGACCTGGAGATCTATTTGCCCTCATTCTTAGGTGTCTGGCAGGCATCCCAGAAATACAATCCTGTGTGATGGAGTGGGAAAAAAAAAAAAGACACTTGAATGCTCTTTTGGAATCCCAGCCCATACAGGAGATCTCTTACCCAAGAGAGAGATTCCAGACACTATGAAAAAGATTCTGCAAAGATTAACAAGCTGTCTAAATATGGGAAAATGTGAATACCATTTAGCTTGCAACGGGCTAGGACAGCAACTATACACTTTTTGAAGACTCATGGAGCAATGGATAGCCCAAAAGGTTAAGGGACAGAACTGATAAGGTTGTGTGTGCCTGGATCATATTAAGAACCGCCTGAAAACTGAATGAACAGGAATGCAATTATGTGCATCTAGAGTTACAAAAAAAAAAAAAACAAAACAAACATTTAAATGAGGAGGTGATGGTAACAGATTGTGAAGGGATAGCATTTTGAACCTTGGCATCATCACAAATTGATTTAGGAAAGAAAGGTCCAGAACTGTTCTCCAGGAATTTTTTCCCTTTGGCACTGAAAATTCTTGAATAAATCCCTTTACCCAGCTAAGAAAGAGGGGATGCTTCTATTACCCCTTGAAACAGCAAATGACGTAGGACAAGAGAGAGAAAAAAAAGATTGATCTGGTGGACGAGAAGGAATCCCCTGAAAAGGAAGAATTTCCTCTCACTGCCATCTTTAACCCAGATTTATCACATTCAGGATCCATTGCTCTGAAACAATCTATTGCCAAAGAGAAATGGAGATTCAAACTTTCTGGAGGGGATACAGGACTGCCAGGATGAAGGGGGAGACAAGTTCCCTTGTATGGTCATTCTAACTTTTGAATGTCCTTTGTTCTGAAGGATTTCAGTTTTCTTTCTGGAACCTCCCTGACATTACTTTTTTTAAACAGTTGCTTGTCAGCGTTCTGCTAAGACTGCTCAAATTTTGTTTCTTGCCAAAATTAGAAAAGGAAGCAGAAAATCCAATAAGGGGGATCCAAAAATCGGAGAAATTCCCTGAATTAGCTTACCTCTCTCATCACAATTTTTGATAGCTTTTGTTTTTTCGGACCCTGTGCTGCACAGGTTACATACTTATAACTCCACACGTCTTCTTCCGGCCATCTCAACCTTTGGGTATTCACATCAGACAGCCCACAAACCTTAAAATCTTCATGATCCGAAGCTCTGCATCCTCTCACATTATGCCCTGCCTGTCTATAACTCCTCAAATAGAGTTTGGCCAACATAATCACACTTGCTTAAGCAAAAGGGACTTGGAAACAGGAGCAACAGCAAAGGTTTAACAAGAAAAGAACCAACTAGGGTTCCAAGACCAGACCTCAAGCTGGTCCACTAGATCTACAGAAAGCTCTGAAGAGAAATGGCATTTTAGAAGGGATGACTTGAGACAGAGAGAAGACGATACAGATCTAGCATTCTGTAAGTACATAATGTTTAATTCACATGCTTTTTTTTCCCCCTCCACCTCAATCTTTGGGACAGGGTTCCCAGCCATTCAACAGGATGGTCCTAGGAGAACCTTACACAATATGGTGGAACCACATATTGATTTGGATCAGGACTGACTATGCAATTTGTAGCGAGTAGAAATACATGTGGCTGCTGCACAAATGTCATTCAAAGAACTGCAGCCAAAAAAGACCATAAAAGCTGCTGCTCTGGTAAAATGGCTTTCAGGTCTAAAGGGTAGACATATCTCTAGAGAGTACACAGAAGAAATGCAATCTGGACAAGGTGATTTTTGAAACTGGCTGACCAAGCTTAGTCTTAAATAAAAATATAAGTTGTGATGCCCCTCCTCTGGGCCAGTAATCAAGGAGCCTTAAAACCTCACCACAAACACTGGACAGGGATGTTCACTTGGAACAAAACTAGATACACGCAGTACTTCCAGATGCAGCTCTCTGTACCAAGCACAATTTCACCTAAGTACACACAAGGAACAAAGTCTGGGGACTGGATTTCCCGTCTCTCTCTCCAGGCCCCCAAATAAGACTCCCCACTGGCACAGCTGTAGGGCTGAGCCCTCAGAGTTTCCAAGCAAAGTCCCCCACCACCCCTTCTGTGAACCAAAACTAGTGCTCTGTGTCCCTGCTCCAAGTAGCTCACACACACCCCACAGATCTACCAGATATGCCCCCTTCTGCCCGAACTGCCACCAGAACACTTCAAAGCCAGCTAGTCTAAGGCTCTTACAAGGGTACCAAATTATATGGAGTAAACTTAATACTAATACAAATGGTAGTGTTTGACCAATGCAGCAAGCCTTTCAGGAACGGCCACACTGTCGCCAAAAATATAGGTAGTCTCAAAGGTTAAAAGATTTTCTAAAAGACCAGCCACAGTAAAAGTTTAAATATACTTAGTAATAAATAATAAAAAGGAACACAAATATACTGAATATCTATTTACAATGAACACCAGAGTTTCAATCACAAGAAATATTAAAAAATGCAGATGGATAGATTCATACAGATGCAGTAAAACAGTACTTTAAACTAATCTCACTATATGACTATCTAAAGAATTACAGTTTCCTACTTAAAAGCAAGGCATCTCACTATATGACTATCTAAAGAATTACTGTTTCCTACTTAATAAAGCAAGGCGAGATGAAGTGGGTGAGTGGTCCTCCTTTTTTGTCAGGTTTCAAAAACAGACTGCCCTGAGACGGCAGTCTCATCTAGTATGAAAACTAGATTTCAGTGCTGGATTTTCATCACATACATCTGGTCATCTGACATTTGGTTCCCAAATTGCCCCCTTTACTATAAAATGAATCAGAGTTTAGCACATATGTGTTACCACACACACAGACAGAGCTTTGCTGAGATGTGTTATAGCATCTGGAAGCTATAAAAAAATTACAAAACTTCCATCCTTCCAGTGTAGCAATTAGTTCATCTCAAAGGACAATACAGTAAAATTCCTAGTCCTGGTTTTCACAGACATTTTGTGTCTGGCTGCAATCAAAACTGTGAGATACAATCTTTATGGCCTAAACTAGGTCATTTAATTTTACACTACTTTTCAAAGTTACTTGGACTGAAATTAGCTTCTCCTCTTCCAGCATCCTCTGTTAAAATACATGTTATCAGTTACAATACAGTCTAACATGCAGGTTTATTTATTTTTTGTCCAGCAGAACCCACTGTTGGCACATTTCTAACACAAGCAGCTTTACAAATACATTTTTCAAACACTAGCACCTGTACAAATCAGTTTGATAAACAAATGGCATTTAATTCTTTACAAAACTCCAACTAGCTATGTTGGCATATGTTGCACATCTACTACCCTACTTCTCTTGGCACAGCTGACAATACCTCACATCAATTTTTTTTTTTAATAAAGAATGCTTTTTAATTGAGGCACTCTAAAAAAGCAAAAATATAAGGAAGAAGAGTGGTGAAAACCTCGCAAAACAAACACAGAAGCTGATTTCAGAAATGCTTTCAAGGTTAGTTTTGTTCATTCTGGTAATGAGGTACCAGAAGTAGCAGGAATCAACAAAACCGGCCTCAAATGCTTTACTGAAATCAGTTTTCTGTGCTTCTTTTGCAAAGTTTTCACTCTTCTTCCTTATTTACTTTTTTAAACAACTCAGTAAAAAGTATTCTTTATTAAATTTTACTTGTATTTTAGTTTAAATAAAACACAGTAATTCTGTATTTATCAAGACTTAATAGTAATCAATGTTATCATAATTCTTTATTAGAATCCTTGATGCATCTTCATTCTCTTGCCTATTCACCACCGAGCTGTCCAGTATGCTTAAGTACTGTGTATTGCATGATGATCTGTTCCCACTGGATGTAGGTGACAGCTCTCTGGTCAAGAAACATTAACAGAACCACAGAGGGACACAACAGAGCCACAAAGCCAATTTCAATAAAAAGCATTCTAAAAAAGACATGCAAAAGTTGATTTGTTCTAGATTGTTTTGTTCTATCCAAATCTTGACAAATGTCAAGGCAATGAAACAAATAAATAGTCTTCTATTACTGAAGTCTGGAAAAAAAAATGAATTCAAACTGGTTTAAGAAAGACTCCAAGGCCATTTTAGGAAGAAAAGCAGAGATGGAACTCAATGAAATTATGTCTTTATGGAAGAAGATAATGCAAGGAGGACAGCATAAGGCATGCAGTTCAGAATTTCTTCTCGCTGAGTAAACAAGAAAAATAGGGTCTTCCATAACAAGAACATAAGGTCTACAGAAGTCGTCAGTCCCAAATGGAGTTTTGTTGAGGAGTGGAGAAGAAAAAGAAGACCCCAAGGAGGAGATGAATCTCTGATGTGTGGGCGAACAATTAGAAAGGTCTCTTTCAAAGGCATTTGTCCATACTGAACCTTAACAGTACAGTAGCTGAAACCTGAATGAAAAAAAGGCCAGCTAAGTAATCCAAAATATTCTGAATTTGGGCAGAAAAGGGGTCTATACCCTTAGAAGATGCCCAAATGAAAAAACATTTCCATTTACTAACATAAATTTACCCAGACAATGGTTTCTAGGATGAGGACATGTAAGGAACTTGCTTAGAAAGTTTGGGATCTTTGGTCGCTTCAGAACTAGAATAACCAAGTGGTCAGTTTGGGAGATTCCAGGTTTGGGTGTGGATGATACGAAGGATGAGAGATTACATTTGGAGTGGTGTCATGAACTCATGGGGGGGGGGGGGTGGAGAAAATCAGTGCACAGGAAGGGAAACTAGACTAGTTTGGACCATAAAGGGGTAAAAAGGATTGCAGTTCCTCTGCAAATGGCTGGATTTCTGTATGAATTTAGTTAAGAGGTGTGGAAGAATTACCATACAGGACACCTGGGCAATGCATGTAGAAGAGCTCTCCTCAACTGTCCTGTTTGGGGGGGGGGGGATTAGGGCAAATAAGATGCCGCATTTGGCACTGAACAGGGTTACAAAGAGTCACAACATGATTGTCCCCACTAATAGAAGACTTGAGCTGCTACTGCTGGACTGACCCAACTACTCATGGTGCATCAAGATGCTCCTGCTTAAGTTGTCTGCCGGAATGTGTGATGGCAACACACATCCCAGGGAAATCCAAGTGTTGCAAAAGCATTGCCCACTGCCAAGCCCTTATGGCCTCTCGACACAAGGGATAAAAGTATGTTACTCCACTTCAAATACCAAGTGCTCTCAAATAATGTCAACATCACTTGGAGAGTTAATAGCTCCCAACTTGCAATAGTCTGTGAACCTTTTCAGCCAGAGTCCCTTCATGTTGGCCTGGACTTCAGAGAAGTAGACACCAAACAGGAGAGGACCCAGGACCAAATCCTGCGGGATGCCACTCATGACTGGTCAGCAGTCTGACTTAAGAGTCAGCTACTTTCACACTGTGGGTTCTACCTGTGAGCCAAGTTTGCAACCTACCTAGTGATATAGGGGTTAATACCAAGCTTGGTGAGTTTTTCTAGGATTCCTGAGTGGGGAATGGTATCAAAGGCCTTAGCCAGATCAAGGTAGGTTGTACGAACCACTTTGCCTTCATCCACAGCTCTGCTGACCGATTCAAAGAAGGTGATCAAGTTGAGCAGGCATGATCTACCCTTCACAAAAAAGCAAAATGTGTGGGATCCAGAGTTTGGAGATTATCTATATCCTTGTTTATTAGGTCCATGATGATGTGTTCCATAGCTCTGCACATCAGACTCATCAAGCTAATGGGGCGATAATTCCGAGGGTCTGTAGTCGCTCCTCCTTCATGGAGAGGAATGACTGTAGCAGTGCGCCATTTGGTAGGGACAAAGTCTGAGATGAGGCTGTGATTGAACAGGGCACACAGGTGAGGTGCCAGTTCACTCTGTAGTTCATGTAGAACACAGCCAGGGATATTGCCAGGTCCCATAGATGCTGTATTCCTGGCCTTGGACAGTGCTGTTTTAACCTGTGCAGCAGTAATACAGGGTGCCTGGCAATCTACTGATATTATGACTGGTCCTTTGGCTGGGGGGAGTGGTAAAGTTGGCACCAAATCCGTCGGCCAGTATATTGGCAATATCTTGTTGGATCGGTATAGTAGATACCATTGCGCAGTAGCTCAGAGCAAATCTGGGTATTGCAGTGGAGATTCTTTACAGAACTATAGAAGGCCTTGTGGTGGTCTTCACTATCTGCTACAATTCTGTTTATACAGTTAGCTTTAGAGGATTTGAGGCTGATAAGGGAGTTTTTCCAGTCTTTGGACTTCACCTTATTATGCATCAGTTTTCGCCTTCTGTTGTAGAGTTTGTTTATGGTAGGGGACGACTAGATTGGCTTCCTGGCGAGAGCCATGCATTTGTGTACGTGTTCGTACAGTGCATTGGTGTGGATTCGGCAGTCATGCAACTATTCTCCATTTGCATGGGTGTCGTGAAGTTAGACATCTCTGTTTTTAGGGGCCCAAAGTTAGCTTTGTAAAAGTTTTTCATGGTGGTTACCTTTCCGGGGGGGGGTGCATTTCCAAGGGATGAGTTTGTGGCCGTATCTAACCAGGGAGTTGCCTACTGGTGTACAGCAACGTTCGCCCATGTCAAGGATGTTGCTACCTCTAGTGGGAGTAAGAATGAGCTGATCTAGGGCATTGGAATTAATGAATTCCAGGAAACACTGGACAAGTGTATTGGTACACGAGTTCTCCCAGTTAATGGAGGGGTGGTTGAAGTCTCCCAGTATGAGTGTATTAGGCTAGACCCCAATATTCTCCAGGGTGCTTAGGAACATGGAGTGAGTCTTGGGACATAAGTGAGTACCCTACAGCAGGCTATGACCTGAAAATCGCTGTCTTACCCAATATTAGCTGCACCTGAAGTATCTCAGATAGGTTATGTTGGGCTACCAGTCTGCAGGTGTGCGCATCCTTTATGGACATGGAAACGCCACTGCCTTTGGAGCTTCGGTCCAAGTTCTGGGGCCGAAAGGTGTGGAATGAGTTATAGCCTGGTACTACAGGGGTGCTTTCTGCTGCCTTGAACCAGGTCATTGTTACGGCACAAATGTCGATGTTCTCCATTTTTTAATGAGTGCTTCGATCGACTGCATTTTGAGATTTAGACTTCTAGTGTTGAGCAGCATGACCCTCAGATTGCATTTGTTTGTAGCTGTTACGGTGGTAATTTGGTCTTTGGAGCACCACCTAAAAAAGGAACTGTAGGGGTGGCAAAAGCCTTGGCCAGTATCTGGATGCCCAAGGGTGACAGATGCAGGCCATCTCTGGCAAAGCATTGGGGTCCGTCAATCATGTCATCCCAGGCAGACAGATACTGGATCCCCTTAGAATGACACCAGAAACTGTTGAAATCAATCATTTTCTGATTGTACTGTGATATCATTCTGGGTGACGGTAGGATGCTGCTCAGGGCTAGGGTCATACCCACCTGGGCTACATAATCCGAGAGCTCCTCCATGTCTCTCTTCATGTAGTCCAGGGAGGTATGTCTCAGGTCATTCACACCCACATGTACAATGACAGCCATATTTGTAGCTGTTGTTGAGGGACCGGAGTGCGTGTGTTACGTGGCGGATCCTGGCACCTGACAGACAGCTGTTACTTTCTCCTTATTCAACCTAGTGAGTGGGACATCAGTGTGCTTCACTATCGAGTCACCTATGACTAGTGTGTGGTGCATGCCGTTTTGCCTTAGGGGCTTTGGCTGAGTGGCACACTGTTTACGAGAGTTGTGTCTCGTGATTAATGTGTTTTGGTGATAGAGTGCTTTTCTGACTTGGAGGTCTCTGCTGTTTGGTTAGAGTTTTATTGAGAGCCTCCACGAAGGTGGGTGTGTGGTTTGTGTTTTTATGTGACAGCAATGCTGGTGTGTGTTCTGGAGGACTAGGTGTTCCATGTGGTGTGTGATCTTCTCCTCTTGACCAGCTATTCTGGTCTTGGCTGGGGAATGCATGGCTTCTAATGTGTATATAGAAGTGCATCTCACGCAAGTCTGAGTGTTGGGAGGTAAGAGGAGAGGGTTGTCAGTGTTCATGAGGCAGTTGCTACATTGCCTCGGGATGCCCACGTTCACCAGGTTAATAGGAGAAAGCACAGGGTAACTGACCTTTAGACATGCCTGGAGGGGTGGGCATTAAGTACTAGAGCAGTTTCCTTGTAAAATGCTTAGTGCTGGTAGCACTTTTGTGTGCTACAATAACTGCAATATGAAGTCTGCTAAAGTGCTAGACTAATAAGCTAGTAAAAGTGCAGGAGAGGAGAGAACTAGCTGATCCAAGGGAGAAATTGAAGAGCAAACTTTGGCACTACTCAGAAGCTTACAAACAGTCCTGGATACAGCAAATCTGTATCTGGACTAGACTAGTTATAGGAAAGGTGGGAAACAAGCACAAACATGGGTTTTTAAACCAGCAAATTGAAAAGAGATGGAAAAACTGCCCAAACAGCCAATAAACTACAATTTCTGGGCCAGAAACCACTCATCTTGTGGTAGATGAGCTAGAAGGCTTCCCTCCAACACAAAGGCTTGGGGGGCTCAGAAGCTTACAAACAGTCCTGGATATAGCAAATCTGTATCTGGACTAGACTAGTCACAGGAAAGGCAGGAAACAAGCTTAGACATTTTTTTTTTTTTTTTTTTAGTAAAGTGGAAAAGGAGAAAGAAGGAGCAGAAAATAATTCAAGTGTTCTCTCTATTAGGTAGAATGAGCCAATGACACTAGACTGGGAGGATTGTTCCAGATCAAATTTACAGTAGGGGAGAGCAACTGCAAAGCCACCAAGTATAAGAAAAGTACAGTTGTGTACACTTACTATAAATGTAGATGTTGGAGAGTATTCACTGTTGCAGTCATTACATTTGGGTTATCTGCTTGCAGGTAGCCCTCAGCCAGCCTGATTATCAAAGTCTTGGGTCCTGTGTCGGTTGCTGTCTCTTCTTTCATGACGTCAGGTAGTAAGGGGTATAAAGCATGCAGCCAATGCCATTACATCAGTTTTTCTTGCCCCAGACATCAGGTGTCCCCCATAATGGGAAGCAATTATATACAAGGTTACACCTCTAACAAAAAGCAAATACACCAGAAAGCTTAAATACAGTAAACAAGAAGAGAGGTATAGCCAAGAGAAGTCAGGGGGCTGGAGGGAGGGGAACCAGGACTGCAATAGTGAATACACTCGAACATCTACATTTATGGTAAGTGTACACAACTGTACTATGTTCTTTGTGCTTCACTGTTGCAGTCATTATATTTGGGTAGATTCCCAAAGCTAAGGAAGGGAGGAGGTCATTAGAGAGCATTAGGATCAGCTATTAGGCCCTGTAAGACTGCAGTGGCAAAACCAGCTCTGGATTTAGAAAAAATTGGCAAGTGGTAATGATTGGTGAAGGTATATACAGAACTCCAGGTAGTAGCCTCTACAATGTCCCTGGTAGGAACACCTCTGAGAAAGGCTTTTGAAGTAGATGCAGCCCTGGTGGAATGTGATCTTATCCCCTGTGGGGTAGGTTTTCCATGGTGCTTATAGCAGAAATGAATGCAATGGCCTATCCACTTAGAAATGGTTTGCTTTGAAATGGCCTTCCCCTCTGCCCCTGCAGCAAAGGCAACTAGCAGCTGTTCAGTTTTCCTAAGAGGCTTAATCCTGTCCAAATAAAATCTAAGTGGATTCTGCACTCTTTGGACGTGCACAGGCAATTCTCCTTTCTTCTGTGGATGAGAAAAGAAGGTTGGCAAAAGAATTGAGTGATTGAAGGCCACACTAGATACCACCTTGTGCATAAAGGAAGGATTGATCCTGAGGGAAAGCCTGTCAGCATGGAAGATGAAGGACTCCACTGCCACAAGGGCCTATAATTCAGATGCTCTTCTTGCTGAAATGATGGGTAGAAGGAAGGCTGTTTTCCAAGAAAGGAATTTCAACTCTGCAGTTGCAGCTGGCTCAAAAGGAGGTAGAGTGAGCTTTTCCAATACAAAGTTAAGGACCCAAGCTGGAGTAGGGTATTTTCCTGGGTAGTCTTAAATTGTTGGCCCCTCTGAGGAATTGTTTCAGCAGGGGGTGATAACAGGGGAGGCTCTGTATTAATAGTGTGCTGAAATGGCGGAGGTAAGAATTTTAATAGAAGAGCAGGAAAGGCCCTTGCGAAGCATCTCTTAAGTATTGAAGAATATGCGGTAAGCTGGCCACAGATGTGCCAACCCCCTGAGTTTGGCTCCAGAAACAGTATCTTTTCCACTTTTCAGCATAGGATTTTCTAGTATTAGGCCTCCTTGCCTCCAGAATGGCATCCAGCACTTGCTTACCGAGGACTGGTATTGAAGAACTCTGGTAATTAGCCAGGCTGCAAGGTTCAGGGTTTGAAGCTGGGAGTGCAGAATCTGGCTCTCCTGCTGGGACAGCAGGGAAGGGGTCTGAGGCAGGGGCCATGGTTCCAGCAGTGACATACTGCACAGGAGGGGGTACCTGTGTTGGCATGGCCAGTCTGGTGTAATGAATATTGTCCTTTGTCCCGTTTGATCTTTAGAAGAACTTTCTAGAGGAGAGGCAGAGGGGGAAAGGCATAAACTAAGGCTTTCCCAGGTGAAGGACAGGGCATCCACTTTCCAAGCTTGTCTGTGGGGGAGTCCTTGTGCAGAATTTGTGTAACTGGTAGTTCTGAGGGGAGGCAAACAGGTCTATTTCTGGGCCCCCCCATTTGTTTCTCAACACGTTGAATATCTTTGGTTCCAGTTTCCACTCATGTGGGTCCATGAGATTTCTGCTCAAGTAGTCTGCCAGTGAATTTAGCTTGCCTGGCAGGAATTGAGCTTGTAGGTGCACTTGGTAGTTCAAGGCTGTGTTCCACAGAGCCATAGCTAGTCTGCAGAGAGGGTATGAGTGGGTTCCCCCTGTTTGCTTATGTACCACATAACAGTGGTGTTGTCTGTCTTTACCAATAATTGTCCTGGAAGAATGTGGTCCTTGAAGGCTGTCAGAGAATTCTGTACATTTCGTTTTGATTGATATGCAGGTGCATTTTACTTAGGTTCAATTTGCCCTGAATGCACTGCTCTGCCAACTGAGCCCCCCATGCATAGTCTGATGTGTCTGTTAGGGTTGGGCGGCAGGGGGTAGAGTGAATGGCAGTCCTTTGTTTTGGTACTAGACCTCTGCTTACCAAAGGAACACTGTCTTTATACAAGGAATGATAGGAATCACCGATTCCAGGTCCTGAGAATGTTGACACCACAGGCCTTTTTTAGATACCATTGTAGTTTCCTCATACGCAGTCTTGCATATGGAATTAGTAAGATGCAAGAGGCCATGAACCCCAGGGCTTGCAGTATTTTCCTTGCACATAGCTGGGTCTTTGTGGCCAGTAGTTTGCAGTAGGCTGTCAAATAAACTTGTTTCTCTGGCATGAATGCAATGACTGGAGCTAGGCACTTTGGCTTGTCTACTGCGCCCAGGGTATTCACAAAGGGCAGTGCAGAGAACAGATAGTGCATGTAGCCTGCTCTGAAGTGTAGGTATTTTCTGCACGATTCCCTTATTGGGATGTGCAGGTAGGCTTCCTTTAGGTCCAAGGTTGCCAACCAGGCATTTTTGCCTAACATGGGAAGCAGCTGATGAAGAGTTAGCATTTTGAATTTTGGGATTCCCAAAAAAGTGTTTAGGATAGACAGGTCCAGGATAGGATGCCAGGAGTTGTCTTTACTGGGTACCAGGGAAAGTCTTGAGTAAAAACCTTGTCCCCATTCTGCTGGGACAAGTCGAATAGCCCTGATAGTTAGAAGAGAGAGCACTTGCTGTTGAGCCTCTGCCCACTGATATGGGGGTAGGTCTGGCCAACCGCTTGGGGTTGGTAAGGTGTGGAAGTGGAATCTGTATCCTTGGGAAACTATATTTAAAGCCCATTTGTCTTGGGTAATGAGTACCCAAGTTTTTTACATGCAGGGCGATCTTTTCCCCTAAAGGAGCAGTCAGTTGAGCAGGGCTTGAAAGGTTTAAGGTTAAGTCATTGTGACAGTTTACCATGGGGGGGGTGTCTTACTACTTCCAGCTTTTGAAGTGGGATCCCCCCACTGTTTAGGCCTTTGAGTACCTTGAGATTGTAGCCTATGTGGTCTGCTGTTCCTGGGTTTGGACTGAGAAGGCCTGGAAGAGACAGGAAAGGACCAATTCTTAGAAGGCGAATGCCTACTAAATCTGGGAGGCTGTACTTGCAGGAATTTTTTTTAACAGTTTGCATAGATTTAGCTTTTTCCTCCATCTTTAAGTACTTCTTCTGCGTTGGTGCCAAACAGGCGGTCTTGGTTTAAGGGATCATCCAGTAATTTAGCTTTAACATGATCTGGCAACGTTTGCTCTTTAAGCCAAGCATACCTTCTAAGAACAGACCAAGTGACAGCAGCCCTGCAAGATGCCTCTAAGGAGTCAAAACCACATTGCAAAATATGTTTACCAACTTGTTCGGCAGAATGCATTAAATCATGTAATTCTTTATTTTCGGCACAGTTAGGAATCATCATTTTCTGTTTAAGTAATCCAGTAATATGCTGCTGATACTTTAAAATATGAAATTGGCAGTTTAAGGCCCTAATGGCCAAAGTAGCAGAAGTGTATACCATCTGATATTGTTAATACTCGTTCATTCCTTGCGCATGGGTATCGGTTCCGAGCTCGGAACCGAGCCGGCCATTTTCCAAGTTTGCATCAGCTTCAAACTCTCAAGCTAAACACTTACCCACAATCCCCCTCTCACCCCAGATTTTGTTTGCCGCATTGCCATTCGGCC
This sequence comes from Protopterus annectens, assembly GCF_019279795.1. Classification (NCBI taxonomy): domain Eukaryota; kingdom Metazoa; phylum Chordata; order Ceratodontiformes; family Protopteridae; genus Protopterus; species Protopterus annectens. Next base: position 659,633,386 of record NC_056733.1, on the reverse strand, counting down.
ATGTCAAGCTACTTCTCTTGAGCCAAGTATAGTCAATTGTTGTTTAATAGCTTTACAGACTACTTTTCTATCAGAAAAGTTCATATTTTATTGTCTCTTACCCTATCGCATCTAGCGTTTATAATTTCTTCAGGTTTTTCTGCCTTTTCTTTACCACCTCACTGTGAGGTATTCTCTCTACCATCGTTGGTAATCCTTTCACCCTTTTCTCATACCTTCGGGTGCCCTCTTGTACCATTGTTGGTAACTTTTTCTACTGTTGAATTTACTGATATGGCAGATAAAAAAAGCTAGTCCGGGATTTAAGTGGTGTTCCGACTGTGGCCACAAACTGCCTACTTCTGATGCACACTCGTGTGTTTATTGTTTGGGAGCTTCCCAATTGGCTGTTGATCCTCCCTGTACTATTTGGGACAACTTTTCTAAAAGAACCTTATTAGAAAGGAAAAACAAGCGGATACTGAAGGGACTTCTAAAATCTCCCTTTTCAGAGGCTATTTCTGGGTCGGAGGCCTCAGCCCCTCCTAGAGCCCATAAGAAAACCTTGAATGTTTCTACTAAAGGCTAAATCTTTGCCTTTGTCCCCAGATGGGGACTCCCGCCAACCAAAACCTAAAAAGGCTAAAGTTTCGGCTCCAGAGCTTTCTCAGTCAGCCCCAGTGCTTTCAGTGCCTAGACCTTCAGCTTCATTAGTGATTTCGGCTCCATCTTCTCCTGCAGCCTTCTATATAAATCGGCACCGAGGGGCTCCTCGGTTCAGACCATTACTACTGTATCGGCACTGACCGTTCAGTCAGCGCAGACCTTGACCGTGTCGGTTTTGAGATCTTCCTCGGAACCGACGCCTTTATTATTGACTCCAGTTTTGTCGGTCCCAGTTTCGGCACCGACAACCACTTCGGCACCGATCCCTGTGTCGGTGCAGACAATGACCTCGGCACCCATTACTTCTTCGGTGCAGACAACAGTAGTCAAGTCTTTCTCAGCACAGGTTTTTCTCGGTGCGGTCAGATGAGATGGGCACAGAGTGCCTCTTTTGTGGACAGGCCTGTTTCTCCCTCAGTCTCCGTGAGGTCCGCTGGAAGCCTTTCCGAACATGATGTGTTGAGTCTTGTGGACCAGGCATTCTTGGCCAGTGGTATCCCACCCCTCAGGAACTATCCTTCCTTGGGAGGTGATCACCCATCTCCAAAGACACCTTCTTACTCTCCTCCTTCATTGCCTTTGAAGTCCATGGATATAGCGCAGTCTTCCCTTTCTGCGGTTCCCTTTATGGATCTCACTAAGAAGCCGCAGTTGCCTTTGTGGCAGGAAAGTTTTGCTACGACTCAGGATGTCAGCTGTGACACGCATAGCTTGCTGCTCCACAGCCATCCAGGGACTCTGGGTAGGCAGGCAGAGCCACTTAGGGGAGGGGTGCCCCCTGTCCTAGACATACACTCCTCTTCGGGTGGACCAGCCTTCCAACTGACGGAGAAGGCTTTCGCTGCTGCTGGCGATACCGGACTGTCTATACCTCCACCCTCCTCTGGTACACTGGTTTCACAAGTCGCATCTAACGGACACCGGGTGCAAAGGCCGCAGGACATATTCCCTCAGGAATCCCCCTTTCCGTCGTCTTCCCCAGCTTCTCTCGCTGAGGAGGTCCACCGGAAAAGTTTGTGTAAGAGGAAGCACATGTACTCCACAGAGGAGTCATTCGCAGAAGACACAGATTTCGATGGGGGGGGGGGGGAGGATCAACCTCGGTCACCCTCTGAAGTATCTTTTGGTGATATCCTCGAAATCCTGAAACAGAGAGGTGACTGGCAGTCATCTAATCAGACCCTTGAGGAATCTGTGTTCCTGCAGGCCTTTCGCGCCCAGCCCCCTACCTCCTGTGTTCCTCCACCTGCCGATGAACTTGTCAGGTTCATCGTGCAGTGTGCTTGGAAGGCTCCTGATACCATCAAAGGTATTCCCCAGAGGCCAGAAAGATCTTGTCCCCTCCTGCTTCGGATCCCCATTGGTCCAAAGGTCTTCCTGTGGATGCTTTGGTGGTGGCGGCCACAACAAAAAAAAGGATCTGGCAGAAGAAGAAAGCCAGACTGTCCATCCGCCTAACAGAGTCCCGGGCCCTGGACAGGATAGGGAAGCACACCTTTGCTTCAGCGACCTTTGCTATCAGGTCCCTGAATTATATGGCATATTATACCAGGCTTCAAAGGGATCTGGTTTCTGAGCTCTCTGAAACCTTGGCTGGTGCTGTGTCTGATGAGGTCCGTGACAAAGTGGCCTCTCAGCTGGCCACCACTGAGTCTATATCCAACTCCTCTATGCGACTGATATCTCACGCATCAGAAGCAGCTAGAGCGGCGGGTTCAGCTGCGGTCTTAAGATGACACGCCTGGATGCACTTGTGCAACTTCACGGAACCTTTTTAAGTCTTCTTTTCTTAATGCCCCCATTGAGCCATCCACGTTGTTTGGGCCCAAAGTTAAAAGCACACTGGCCAGATGTGAAACGGGCAGTAAGACCCTTTCTGCCGTAGGTGTCCTTTATTCTTCCCCTCAACGTGCTTTCTCCCAAAGGGAAGATATGGTTCAAGAAATCTCAGGGTCCTTTCCGTGACACACAAGCAGAGTTCTTCCCCAGAGGCAGAGGGGAAAACTCACAGGAAAGACTCTCCTTTCGGGGCAGAGGGGGACCACGTAACCAGGGTTCCAGGGATTCTTTCCCTGGTCAATCCTACCAGCGCTCCTGAAGAGCGGCCCAACTCCTTTCCTCTGGAGATGGTTGGGGGACGTTTCTCCTTGTACCCTTCTGCCTGGCTAACCATCACCACAGATTCTTGGGTACAAAGAATCATAACCAGAGGTTATCATATCCCCTTCGATCTTTGTCCCATCCCTTCAAAAAATCTTCCCGACGTTCCAACCAGTCAAAGCGAAGAAGCAGCACTAGAGATAGAAAAGCTGCTAAGAAAGAGTCATCCAGATAGTCCCTCCAGACCAGATAGGATACGGATTCTACTCAAGACTATTTTTGGTGCCAAAGAAAACCGGGGACTGCAGACCAATTTTGGATCTCAGTGTATTGAGCAAGTTTGTGTGTGTACAAAAAGTCCAGATTATCACAATACAGTCTATCCCCCCGCTTTTGGAAAAAGACGATTGAATATGCTCTATAGATCTTCAAGATGCATACTACCACATAAAGGTGGACAGGCCATCAAAAAGATTTCTGCGCTTCCGTGCGAGAGCCAGTCACTGCCAGTTCAGAGTACTGCCCTTCAGACTCTCTACAGCCCCCAGAGTGTTCACAAAGTGCATGGCAGTTGTCACAGCTCACTTGCTACTTCAAGGATTCCAGGTGTTTCCATACCTAGACGACTGGCTCATTTCCGCCCCCAACAGACATCTACTGGAAAAAGCCCTGGCATACTCTCTCCTCACTGCTCAAAGGCTAGGCATAACCATAAACTGGCAGAAATCCAATCTCACCACATCTCAGTCGATAGAATTCATAGGGGTTATTTTGGACACAAAAAACTGCAGAGTGGCTATTCCAGAGCACAGAATTCTAAGGATAAAGCAACAACTAATTCCAATCCTTTGAAAGGAAAAATCCACAGCTCACTTGGTTCTACAGCTGTTGGGTTCCATGTCAACCTCCATCACCATTGTTCCCCTGGCCAGGTTTCACATGAGGCTTCTACAATGGCTACTGCACACCCAATGGTATCCTTTTCAGCATCCTCTTTCAGCCATGATTCGAGTAACCCACAGGTGCAAACAGGATTTAAATTGGTGGATGACAAATCTCTCACAATGGTCTCGCCCCTTCTCCTCCCACTAACCCAAGGCCACAGTGAACACGGACGCCTCCCTGATGGGGTGGGGGGGGGGCTATGTCAGGGACAGACGGTCCAAACTTGGTCCCAACTGGAGTCCCATCTGCATATAAATGTTCTAGAGCGGAGGGCGGTGCTTCTGGCATTGCAAGCATTCCATCCCATGCTGCCGTCTAGGACAATTGCGATTCAATCAGAAAACATGGCGGTGGTCTAGTACATCAACAAGCAAGGTGGAACCAAATTTTACCCCCTTTGTTGTCGAGAAGCCATGAGAATATGGCAATGGGCGATGGCTAGCAACCTTTTTCTTCTAGCAACGCACATTCCCGGGAGTCCCAACGTGATAGCAGACAGACTCGGCAGGTGCATTCTTCGACTTCACGAGTGGTCCCTGAATCCCTTGATAGCGGCGGCGATCTTCCACCTCTGGGGCCATGGTTGCTGCAACCTCTTTGCTTTCCCGACCAACTACAAATGCAGCAACTACCTCACCCTGATTATCCCTCCGGGACAGTCACCCAGGGACGCTCTAGTCCCTCGGGTCTTCTTTACGCATTTCCACCCTTTCCCCTCATTCCCCAGTTTCTGAAGAAAGCCCGTCGGTTGAAGAGCAAGGTGATCCTCATAGCACCATATTGGCCTCGACAGATTTGGTTCCCCTTCCTTTGGCCTCACCTACTAGATAGGCCATTGATTCTCCATCCAACCCCGGAGTTGATCTCACACCCACAGAACCTGATTCACCCAACCTGAACAGCCTGAAGCTAACGGCTTGGCTACTCCAATTCCCTTGATTGCCAGGCAGAATGATCTTTCTTTACCAGTACATGATGTTCTCATTGCTTCTCAGAAGTCTTCCACTAGAATTACTTATCTGAGCAAGAAGAAAATATTTACCTGTTGGCTGAAAGATAAAGAAGTAGACCCCTTTTCAGCACCAGTATCGATAATACTAGACTATCTGGCAGACCTGTTTCAATCGGGTCTATTGACCTCTACCATTAGAGATAATTTGGCTGCAATTTCTAATTTTCATGAGGGTGTCCAAGATTCCTCTCGTCCCATAAATTGTGCAAAACCTTCATAAAAGGTGTGAATCATCTGAAGCCACCTTTTAGAGAAACTATTCAACCATGGGATTTACCGTTAGTTCTACAAGCCCCGACAATGTCACCTTTCGAACCAACCTCTTCTTGCGACCAAGTATTTATCATGGAAAACCTTGTTTTTGGTCGCTATTACTTCTGCCAGACGTATCTCTGAACTTCAAGCTTTATGTACCAAGAGTCCATACTTGATTTTTCATAGAGATAGAGTGTCTGAGGACTAATCCATAATTTCTGCCTAAAGTAATCTCTGAAATGTCCATTAATCAAGCCATTGAATTGCCAGTTTTCTTCCCCAATCATCCAAACAGAGGAGAGTATTGCCTACATACCCTAGATATACACAGGAAAATCCGTTTTTACTTAAACAGGACTAAACCCTTTTGTAAAATCTGGCCAGCTATTTTTGGCCTTTTCTGGACCTAGATTAGGATCTGCTGTTGCCAAGGTCACATTAGCTAGATGGTTGAAGGACTGTGTGACCTTTACTTACTCACGTAATATCTCATTGCCTACGACCATGAAAGCTCATTCAACAAGGTCGGTGGCAACTTCTGCTGCCTTCCATGCCAGAGCTTCTTTACATGACATCTGTGCAGCTGCAACTTGGGCTACGCCTCATACTTTCATCAATCATTACAAATTGGATTTGGCCTCCAGGGGAAGAGCATCTTTCGGTTCTATGCTGCTCAGGATTGTACTTCCATGAGAGCCTCCCAAGAATAGAGGTAGCTGGGGACTCTGTCCCATGCGCAAGGAATGAACGAGGATTAACAAAATCAGATAAAGAAGTTATGTCTTACCATAACGTTCTATCTGTATTGTTGATCCTCGTTCAGTCATTACGACCCTCCTGTGGTTTCTAGTGGATCTCACCATCCGGTTCTCTTAGGTTATTTGACCAGAGGTAGCCTCTACCTTCTTTGACTTGCAAACTCAATCCGAGGTAACAGGGAGAGGGGGATTGTGGGTAAGAGTTTAGCTCGAGAGTTTGAAGCTGATGTGAGCCTGGAAAATGGCCGGCTCGGTTCAGAGCTTGGAACAAATACCCATGCGTAATGACTGAATGAGGATCAACAATACAGATGGAATGTTATGGCAACACATGAGATTTTCTTACCCCACCTGACCAGGGCCCTGGAATCTCTATCAGAGGGGGGTAGGGTTCTTGGCAGTAGCAACCTTAATGCCTTTGGGTGCCTGTGAAATGGTCTTTGGGTCCGTAGTAGGATTTTTAAAAAGGAACTTGAGAGTCAGGTACTCTGAAATACTGCAATACACCAACAAATTCAAATTACATTAAAATTGAAGTTTTGTAATATTGATAATTCACAGTGATTAATAAGTTGTTATATTTATACACATCTGAAAAGAATTTATTGCACAATGAAATTTATTAATCAATTATATTTGGAGTGTTTAGCTTATAGTTCATATTTTGTAATTAATATTTATAAAATTTGTAAATTAAGAAAAAGAGAAAAAGTGTGTTTGTAAAAAGTTTAATAGAAATGTTTCCTTCCCTGAAATATATTTCAGTGGTGAATGAGTTAAATTGTTTGATATAATGTTTAATTGATTGATTGATGTTTAATTAATTAATTAAAGCATATATAAAAGAATACTGAAAATGCAAATGTATGTCCCATTGAAGGCGAATAGCTGAGGTACCAGGACGGAAGGAATAAAAATGGATATCAACTACTACTGTGTCTTCCTCTGAATTTGTTGGTGTATTGCAGTTTCTAAGTATTTGAAGCTTGTCTTTAGTAGTGTTTGTTTTTTCGAAGATGTCTGTTTCAGAGGAAGCACAGAGTGGTGAGAATTTTTCTTTTGCTGATATATTGAAAGAAAGAGAGAAAATATGCTGCTTCAGATTTGTGGACTGGGGGCAGCAGTGAAACTTGTTCTGAAGAATTTGTGCATCTTGAGCGTATTATGGCAAAAGAAATGACTGTTTTCTATGACTCCAAATTACTTGAGAAGTATGTGATGCTGAATGTAACACCTAGAGGTCTGCGCATAGACAAATTGCCTGCAGGAGGTTTTAAGGAAGATGAAAATGATTTGCTGACTGAGTGGAGACAAGCTGCTCAAGACTGTTGCCTGAGCTGGTTGAAAATTCTGATTAAAAAGAATCAAAGAACCATGGACAGTTTACATAGTAAATTCATTGACTTACAACAAGAGGTAAAAAATAAGGTATCCAATGTTGTGTTTCAATGAAAATTCAAAGAGATAAATGAAAAGTTAAAGAAAATTGAAAATGAAGTGATGGCCAGGAAGAAATCTAAATTGAACAGGGATGTTAATGACTATGAAAAAAATGAAATTTACAATTGGCCCAGAAGAGGGCGTTGTTTCAAAAGGAACTTTAAAAGATACAGAGGAGGAAATGATGAAATATCTTCCTGTTCTTCCATAGAGACTGGTGGTAGTCGAAAGAGTGTGTCCTTTGAGGACATTGTGGTTGAGGATGTGGAGAATGAAGAGAACCGAAGGGTAAACCAGAACTCCAGAAACAAGTCATACAATGTGCAGACGAGATCAACCAGAAAACAACAGGGTAAGACAAGTCATTTGCAAGTCAGCAATCAGTCAAAAAACTGACTTTAAACCTCCCGTATGCTCAGCGTGCCTTGTTCTCAAGTGCACAAGTAAATGTTAATTTTCATGATGAAAAAATGCTTTATTCTGTTAAAAATGTTAAAAAAGGTAAAAAAAGTGATAAAAAAGTAATGAAAAAAACTTTAAAAAGGGTAGTAGTTATGTGTATGAGCACTCTGGGTTTTTAGAGGACAGCATGTTAGAAGGTATTAGCGCATCTAGATCTGATGCGCTTGTATCCAAAACGCTTGAAATTTCTAAAGTGTTGGACGTGCTAGATGTTGTTTCTAGACATGCTACTAGTGTTGATGATCATTCCCAGTTCACTGATAATGTGTATGAGAGGACTAGACAACTGGCTGAACGTTTTGATAGTTGTGCTGAACCAGGAGATGCTGATGTTTTGCCTTCCGTTGAGTGCGGGGGCGTTGAGCAGCCATGTCTGGCGGATATTGAATGTTTGAATAATGATGGCAGCTCACGATATATGAATGCTTTTTCCGGCACTGTATCTTTTAAAACTCCTGAAATGTTAAACGTACTAGATATTGCCTCTAAAGATACTACCAGTATCAATGATCATTCCCAGTCCATTGGTAATGTGTATGGGAGGGTTGAACAACTGACCGAATGTTTGAACAGTTGTGCTGAATCAAGACACGCTGATGTTTTGCCTTCCGCTGAATGCGGGAGTGTTGAGCAGTTATGTTTGGCGGATATTGAATGTTTAGATATTAACAGCAGCTCACGATTAGATGCTTCTTCCGGTATTGATATTATTAACATTTACGGTTCAGTGGACCGAGTGGTAGAACCTAGTTTTAAAGGGTCTCTGTCTGAGCCAGTTAATGTTTTTTCGGAACAGGCGTTAAATGTGGGGGATGCAAACTGTTTGGATATTCATGATTATAATAAAAGTGTAAGACGAGCAGCAATTTCTGTGTATGATGGAACTAGGCAATCTTGTACAAATACTTTTGTACGTAATAATGCTGATGAATTTGAAAGTGGTAACAGGAAAGGGAGCTCAGAGCAATGCATTACTCTGGAAACTGACTGTTTAGACGAAGATGTTAGTGTACGACAGGTTAATGTTTTACCGGAGTCTTTTTGTTCAGTCAATGGGAAGATTGAGCTGCTAGATGTTGTGGACACTAAATGTTTTAACAGTTTGGCTAGTTCACGACACTATAATGCTGTGTTGGTTACTCATACAGTTGATAGTTCCGAATCTTTGGACTTAGTGTCAAGATTATATTATGAAAGCACAATGTCTGGTTCAGTGGGTGTTTCTGTAGAACAGATGCCTAATGAGGAAGAAGTGAATCAGTCTACCAGTGATGTTATTAGGAATGATTTAGGACAGAAAGTTAATTTAGAGTTTAGTGATTCCAGCAAAAATGTGCAGCATGATGTTATTAACAGGGATGTAATTGTGTGTGATTATACTAGTTATACTGAAAATGTTTGTAATAATATCATCACACATAGACAGTCACAATCTTTTCATGAATGTTATGGGGACAGTAGTATGAATGAAAAAGTCACCAATGTCACCTATCAGGATAATACTGAATTAGTAACATCTTATGATGGTTGTCAAAATGAGTTTAACATATCTTGTGAGCCCATTGATACCATTGGAAGTTGTGAAGGTGAGAATGTAATGGAATTCAGTGCTGGCATTACTGCCAATGATGGTTTGAATGTGATTAATCTCTCTGACCTTTCCCTGTCTGAAGAAATGTTGAGTGTTTTTTCAAAAGGGACAAAATTTGTACCCACCAGGATACCGTCCATTTCAGACATTATTTTTGATGTGAAAACCTTTATTCGAAAATTAAATTTAAAGGTTTATTTTCATGAAAAAGAAAAAAAGTAAAATTAAGGAAAACAGTGATGTTTTTGATGAAACTCTCTTAAATTTAAGCATATATGATTATGAAGGTATGGAATTGGATGTAATTGGGGATGAAAATGAGAATGAAAACCTTTATGAGTCTCTTATGGAATCTGACTTTGAAGGGGTTTTTGGAGGTGGTTATGGTCACTTAAAAGTTCCCCATTTTCCAGGTGACAGTAATTTTATGCCTCCTAAGAAATCTTTGGCAATAAATGCCTTTGAACATGTCATTATGGCCAAGCTGGAATTGGAACATAAAGCCTTTTGTATACGAAAAAAGGTGTTTAATTTAACTAAAAATGAATGGCTGGCCCTAAAAACATTTAGGATGGAATTGGATAAAGTAACTGTCAAACCGGCGGATAAAGGGGGCAATAGGGTGATTATGAACAAAGATAAATATGAGAACATAATTAATAATTTACTGGTGGATGATACTTATCAAAAGCTAGAAAGTAACCCCCTTGAGTCTTATTCTGGTGAACTTTATGAATTACTGGAGCGAGGTGAAAGATTGGGATTTTTCACTAGTAAGGATGTAAAAAGTTTAACCATGAAGGAACCCCGACACCCCTACATGTATATAATTCCTAAGATTCATAAAAATGTTACCAATCCTCCAGGTAGACCCATTATCTCGGGGATTGGGTCTTTTGTTGAGAGAGTTAATATTTTCTTGGACCATCATTTAAAGAAATTTTTGTCAAAGGTTCAATCTCACGTCAAGAATACACAGGATGTATGTGTGGCTTTAAAAGGACTTAAATGGGAAGAGAATTATTATTGGGCTAGTGTTGATGTTGTATCACTCTACACCAATATTAAAACTAGGTGGGGTTTGGAAGCAAAATGATGGGGGAAGGACCATATACTAGATTTCTGTTAAGTTTGCTTGAGTTTAGTTTAACACACAATTATTTTTTGTGGAAGAAGGATTATTTTTTGCAGAAAAAAGGAACAGCTATGGGTGCAGCTTTTGCCCCTAGTTATGCTGTGATCTACATGGGGGAGTTTGAAAGGGAATTTATGTTTCAAAACACATTTTTTGTCAATAATGTGGTTTTTTTTAAACGTTACATTGATGATCTGATTTTTGTGTGTAAAGGGAGTATGACTCTTTTTGATGAATTCATGGTGAGTTTAAACAGCAATCACCATGGTTTAAAGTTTGTGGCACACATTTCTGAATTTCAAATTCCCTTTCTTGATGTAGAATTTTATGTGGGGGCAAATGGTTTGGTTGAGCATAAAACCTATAGGAAACCCACTTCAGTGAATAATTTTCTACATGCTAGCAGCATGCACCCTGCACATTTGATTAAAGCCATACCGGAAGGAGAATTTAAAAGGAATCTAAGAAACACTTCAGACAAAAACCTCTGGGAAGAGGTGTGTGATGAAATTTCGGATAGATTATACTCTCGTGGATATGAGCAGGATAGGCTTGAATCTATAAAACAAAGATTGTGTAAAAATAGAGTATCTGGGATACGAGGGTACAAACATATATTTGAGTTTGAAAATGCACTAGACTTAGATAAGCTGTTTTTTGTATCCAAGTACTCTGATTTTTCATGTGTTATGGAAAAAGTTATTAGGGATTTGTGGCCGGTCGTATGTGAAGATCCTATAATAGGTCACCTCTTTCCCAAACATATTACTTTTTCTTATAAAAGGTATCCGAATTTGAAAGAGATCTTAAACAGAAAAGTCGAAGTAAGAAGAGATGGTATGGTTGGGATGTATAAATGTGGGAAATGTTCCGTCTGTAGCAAAACTAAAAACATGCATGGATTGAAGATCAATGGAAAGATGTACACTGCTTTCGAAAGGTTTGATTGTAGGTCAACAGGGGTCATTTACATTTTAGGTTATGATTGTATTCCAGCCAAGTGGTACATTGGACAAACCACTAGACAAGTTAAGATTCGTATTTTGGAACATCTAGGTGACATAAGGAGGGGAAACCTAGAGAGCCCTGTAGCTGCACATTTTTGCAGCATACACAATTGTGAGAATGATAGCTTTAAGTTCAGTGTGTTAGCTAGGCCTCATTCAAATAGAGGAAATTACAAAGTAGTTTTGAGTAAGTTAGAACAGAGGTTTATCATTGAGTATCATACTTTATTCCCCAAGGGAATGAACTTGGAAATTTAATGGGTATTAATGACATTTAGCTTTTACTAAATGATTCAATATGTATTAAAATTGAAGTTTTGTAATATTGATAATTCACAGTGATTAATAAGTTGTTATATTTATACACATCTGAAAAGAATTTATTGCACAATGAAATTTATTAATCAATTATATTTGGAGTGTTTAGCTTATAGTTCATATTTTGTAATTGATATTTATAAAATTTGTAAATTTAGAAAAAGAGAAAAAGTGTGTTTGTAAAAAGTTTAATAGAAATGTTTCCTTCCTTGAAATATATTTCAGTGGTGAATGAGTTAAATTGTTTGATATAATAATGTTTAATTGATTGATTGTTTAATTAATTAATTAAAGCATATATAAAAGAATACTGAAAATGCAAATGTATGTCCCATTGAAGGCGAATAGCTGAGGTACCAGGACGGAAGGAATAAAAATGGATATCAACTACTACTGTGTCTTCCTCTGAATTTGTTGGTGTATTGCAGTTTCTAAGTATTTGAAGCTTGTCTTTAGTAGTGTTTGTTTTTTACTCTGAAATACTGGTCAGATTTCCTGGGAGCCAGAGGTAAACAGTCTGGGGCCAGGCTAGATTCCATGAAGGCATCATCTACAATGTCCCAGTACAGGAGGGATAGCTAAAAGCCTGTGTTGAGGTAGGAGTAAGAATTCCCTAAGCCTCTTTTTGGAGTCAGAGTAATCCTGGCTTTCCCAGCGGAAATGCTCCCTAAGTGTGCAAAGTTTCACCAAAAGAGAAATCTTCTGGAGGAGAAGGGTATGCAGTCTTCTGCATCAGAATCCTCATAGGTAGATGAGGGCAAATCCTGGTCATCAGAAGAAACACAAATTTCAGAATCCTGATCAGGAGAATCAGAAGGAAAATCAGTTCTAGGTCTCAGAGGGAGAAGGCTGGCTTCCCCTAATTACAGTAATAAGGTCTACAGCCATTCTTATTTATTTTTTAGGCATATGGGCCTGACCTTGCGGTTTGGATGTCGGTTTTCTAGGCATGGATCGAGTTTTAGGCCTTCAAGAAGAAGATGGTGTCTGTTTGATATGCAAGTCAGTAGGCTTGAATACACCCTCAGAAGCCGGTGTCTGCACAGCGGCTCCGGACCCATCCAATGTAGAAACATCCGCAGGTTCCATAGTCGAAGCACCACCTCGTGGCATACCTGACTCCGAATGATCTCCGTAGAGGCCTGTGAATCTGAAATAGCCGGTATCAGGGGCTGCAAAAGCGCCTCACTGAGTACCGGCGAACTGGCGACTAGCTTAACGGAAGCGTCGTCGGCAGCTTTGGACCTATGCAGTCTGTCTCTGTCTTTATCTTTACATTTTTTTCAGAATGTCGGCAGTTGGATGGCTTACCAAAGCCATTTCTGGATAATTAAACAGAGTACCGAAATAGTTTGATGCAAAAATGAACCAAAGACTAATAGTTTGAGGATTGAATAAGGCACAAAAGCGACAGCGAGGGACATAGTGGTCTGGGCCTAAGCAAGGAATGCAGTACGAATGAAAATCTTTGAGGCATTTGCTTTCCACAAGTAATACAATTGTTAACTTTTACGGACATTGGTTTAGAGCAAGAAAAAGGATCCCCAACTGAGTACTTAGCTTTTTTGAAGACTTCGGTTCTGAAACTCATAAATGAAAATTTCAGGAGTCGGCCGACCGGCACTTGCAAACTAATTCTGTTTTGGGCACCGCATGACAAGAAAGACTGATATAATGGCGTCGGCTGTAGGCTTTATACCCCTGACTACCTGACGTCATGGAAGAAGAGACCGCAACCAACGCAGGACCCAAGACTTTGATAATTAGGCCGGCTGAAGGCTACCTGCAAGCAGATAACCCAAATGTAATGACTGCAACAGTGAAACACGAAGAACATCAAGATACCAATAGGGAAGGGATGGTGGGAAGCTAAATCAGTTATACACTCCTTGGCAGGAAATCCGAACAAACAGATGCAGACTATTGCAGACAAAGGACAGAAACAATACAGCAAATATATAAATAATAAAGCAAATATACAAATACAGCACAGTGCAAATTGAGCTGCACAAAATGCACTTATCAGTTTGGAATATCAGATGGGAATAGATTCCAACTCTGCACACAGACAGGAGAATTTAGATCCATCAGCTCTGCACAAATTCACAGAATATGAAAAAAACAAAGAAAATGCTTAACTGTGCAAACAAATATTTACAATACAGAGGTATACAGAGAATGAGTGTGTGAAAGGAATACACCTCTAAAAATAGTTTTGCATGAGTATAAATGCTAACAGTTGAAAATAACGTGTCTACTTCTTTTATGTCTGGGGGTATCATTTTGAGGACTGAGTACATTTTTAAAATGATAGGTGGGTTGTGGTGGCAACAACATTGAGTACAAAATGTAGATTTCTGGCTACACCTCTGTTTGTTCATGCCACTAACACACTCCCTACCCCAACATCTTTGCAGAAGTAGGCTGCACCTTGACTGACTCCACAAGCCTGAATGGACTACCATTGTCAGGGTTAACTTTTTTCTCAAACAGTGGAAAAATTATGCACTAGAGAGAATCAGTTAATCATTCAGAGGTGCGAATCAGGTGCTGCAGGCATTCAGGGGGGAAGAACACATGGTTAAGTAGAATTAGCATGTGGTTTCTCCAGTGGGATTGCCAACTTTACAGAAGCCTCCGTCAGTGGAAAACTTCAAAGGTAGAATGGTCTAAGAATCACAAAGGCTAACTGCTAGTGGGAAAACAGACATAGTAAGACTTCTTGCTTATGGAAAGTCTTTCTGAATTCCCAGGGCAGTTTTCTACATGGAGAAAGTCATCACGTATCTTATCTGTAAATCAGACCCATTCTGTGCTGAAGTATTACAAACACTTAAAATCACATGGGACTAATTTTTACCTGAAGTCAAAACATTATTAGTATGATCCTGAATAGGAGTTATCCTCAAACTGAAGCAATGAATGCCTTTTACAAAGTTAATGGCATTACTAGAAATGTTTTGCACAATATTCATTTTCCTGTAAAGTTGCATACGAAAGTAAGATTCACAGTGCAAATAATAAAAACTCTGAAATCTAAAAGAAAACCAACTATAAGAAAAGAACATTCACAGGTATATTTACGTATAATCAAGTCACAAGGCAACAGACATCACCATAAAACATATTTCTCAACTATCCCAAAGATGGTTCTTTTCTTATAGTTAAAAGCACTGAAATCTAAAGGAAGTTTATATTATTAATCTAGTACTGAAGTACTTAAAATCAAATCATCCATTTAGGTGTACATAGAATTACTTAATATAAGTTTAGTGTAAACTACAGTTTTAAAATTTTAAAACGTACTTTTTTTTTTTTTTTTAAACTATTGCAATAGACTTGAGCATGTGATTGGAGCTATTTTAATAGGGGATGTAAAAATGGAAGATGTAGATTGCCATGTCATTTGTTCTGATAAAGCCCCTGGGTACAGGGACAGAAGTGCTCAACATCTATTAAAATTTTTTTTTTGTTTTATTTTTTTTTTTAATATGATTTACTGACAGTTATTTCCAGGGGGTTCCAATAATTAGAGTCTACAAGTTTCTATGAAGTTGCTCTACCATATTTTTGTTGTTGTTGAATTCTGGTGCTATTCTTTTTACCAGCTCACTACAGTCTATCCGAATACCAACATTTGGGAGGAATGGTCAATCATGAAGGGGGAGCTCACAAAACTAATACAGCTCCTATTTCATTCAATTAAAGGGAATTCAGTGCAATTTGGTCCTTCACAACTTTCGAACATTGTGAATGGGGGAACTATTCAGAGGTTCGAACCAGCTTCATGTATTGGAATGGACAAGTGTATTCCAGGACCACATGGTTCCTTCCAGGAAATGGAGCTTCTGAGATACTCTACAAGTGACCAGGCGGTATGGAAGAAAAATAAAACGTGTGACTGTTGTGAATGACTTGTAAGCTAATGCAGCTGCCATTAATGGTGCTTTACTTTTTTTCTAACAGTGATAACAGGAGGATGGTTAATATAGAGTTATTAATTCTACACGTGTTGAAACAGGAGGTTAATCCCAACAACTTGAATGTGGGTTGTAAGGTACATTCCTTAAAGGAGTTAAAGTTTGATTTTATAGCAGGGCATACTCAGATGCAACCTGATGCTAATCAAGAGACTTTTGGAGATTTTTTGAATTTAAACAAAATTATTTGATAAGAAAATTGCTAGAGTTAAAGCTTTGCATTTTGATAATTCATATTTAAAAGTATTGCATAAGTTTAAAAACTGTTCCACAAGGTTTAACAGTTTTTAAATTTCCTGTAAGTTTGCATAAACAAAAAAAGTGTATTACATCCAGAGCTTACAAACATGTTCAATCGCCACAATTTTGAACTTCTGGAACTCTGATTAGAAACAATGGGTTGGAAAGTGGTCTAACTTATGAAAGAGGTTAAATTGCTTAACAGTATTAAGCAAGATTTGCTTTTTGAACAATACAGTATTTTTTATAACAATGTTTTAAAAAGTGTTGAGAAAAAATTATGAAAAGTTCAAGAGAAAAATGTAGACAGGGACGTATTACAATATGAACATAATATAGCATACCCTTTTAAAAAAAAAAGTGTATTGGGTCATTCAATTAAGGGGGGGTAACATTAAGAACCTCACTCCCACTAATGTTTTATGGATGCATGTATAGGATGTAAGAGACGGTAATTCTATAATTAATGAGAGTTTGAATAATGAACTGGATTTTCCCACCTTACAGCATTCAGAACACCTGGCGACCAAGTACAAACACTGGGTCCAGGCACGGGGACATCATACTACTTTCCTCAGCCCCAAATAAAGATGCATGTGCAAGAAAAGGGGGAGGAATTAGAAATACTAAATAAACCACTAAGAAACTTCACAGTGTGGTGTGTGTCAAGTTCACTCTTGAATTATGTTATACACCTACTTCACTAATAAAATTGAACTGTAAAATGCATACTATAAAAATAATAAAATAGAAAACAGTAAGTAGGTCCACAGACGAGTTAAAAATGGAATATCCTTTATTGAAAGGAGCAAACCTAGTAGAGTATGATGAAAACATCAAAAACATTCAGTATTTATAATGTAATCAGATTATTTAGAGCAAGGGAATGGTTACAGAGGGTGGCTCTGTTAAGAGCAATAAAAGCATTAAACTCATTCCTTTATACTAAATAACCCGCAAAGAAATGGAGGGGTTTTGGTTTCTTATGACAGATATAACATTTTTAATATACTAATCATGTAATAGCCAAGGAACACTTCATTCTTCTTCAAAAAGGTTTTAAGTTTGTCCCTTATAAGCAATGAAGCATTACTGAAACTATTATGGAATTGAAGTATTTACAAGGAAATTGAACCTGGGGGTATTTTTTAATGACAGGAAGACAGAAGTGTTTTACCTAGCCATTTAGGGACACTGAAAAAACAGATTTAACCCACCCCTACACCCTTTAATATATTTGAACAGGCTGTTTGTGCAGGACTTTTATACAGTGGAAAGAAATGAGAGATTTTATCAAAATCTTTCAGAACAAGAAAGAAAAGTTTTAGATGAACTATTAAATGACGACAACCTAAGAATTGTGAAACCTGAAAAGGGAGGGGGGTACGGTGATTTTACACTCGAGTATTCCATAGCTATGTTGAATATTTTGCACAACACTGAAACGTACATTCCTGTACCTAGGAACCAGTTAAATATTGCCTACCACCATACTGATCTAATGTTGGAAGATTTTGTATTTAACAGCAGGCTGGATACAAAGTTATATACTTTTTTTTTTTAAAGTATCCAAACCCACAATACTAGCTATATTTGGTATACACAAAGTCCACAAGGATTTGGATAATCCATTTTTTCACCCTAAAGTATTGGCACAGGGTCTAAAACATATCAGACAGCTGCTACCTTAACAGACAGGTGGCTCAAACCCATTCATGACAAGTCACCACACTTAAAAGATTCATTGGATTTTTTGGGTCACCTTAAAGGAAACATTTGGTGCAGTAGCTCAGCATTTCTAACTATTGTTACAGTGGATTTGTTCACCTCTATTCCACACGAGGAAGGATTAGAATTATTTCATGATAGCTTACTGGATTATGATTTTTTACCAACTGAAAGTAGATTTGACATCCGCGGTACTGGACAATTACATATATTTTGAAGGTGAAATATTTATGCAAATTAAAAGGAGTGGCAATGGGCGATGTATGTGCTCCCATTTATGCACATTGACTTTTGGTAACATGGGAGAAGCAGTATGTTTCTAATTGTGAATTCTCTCATAATAAGTTGTATTGAGGCTTTTTAGATGATATTTTTACTCTTTGGGATGGACCTGAAACAAGACTACTGAGTTCCTTTGATTTACATAACAGTACAATAAAAACAGCATTATTTGGATACTTTGATTTCACACACCAATAATAGTTAAGTCACAAATATATAGGAAACAGACATTTAGCAACTCGTACTTATACTACAAGAGTGCATGCCCTATGCTCCAGAAAAGGAATTTAGTGAAGGAACTGTGTGTAAGGGCTATGAGGATGACCTCTACATAAGATATGGTAAAGGCATTGGATTGGATTAAAAATATGTTTATTTCTAGAAGTTGCCCAACAGAGTTGGTGACATGTATTTGTGATGAAGTTAAATCGGGTTGGGGGGATTAGATGCAGGCCTCTGTTAGGTACTGCATTATTGAAGGAGAGTAGGAGTGCAGTGTCAGAAGGTGATCACAGATTTGAAAGTGCTGAGGAGGTGCAATACAACAGTGGTATTAAGGAGGTAAAGAACATTATTATAAAAAAAAAAAATTGGAGTATGGTTAAGGTAAATCCCATACCAGTTTTCGTTTCCAAAACGGCCATTAATCTGAAGGGGATTTTTGAGCGGGCGCATAACAGGTGCTCCAATATACACCAGAGGTTAAAAAGACCTGCTCCTCTCCTGCCAGATATAAGTGAATAGCCATTTCTCACAAATACTCCAGTATCTTCAGTTTTTAATGCTTTTCCATTCTACCACAATTCTGTCAGAGCAAACCTAACAATACAGATGCAGTCATACCAACAGAAAGGTCTTGGTATCTTTTTCATGCTAAAAAGTTGGAGCACACACACAGTGTGCCCTTTCAATTAAAAAATCCTACAGTGGAAAAAAAGTCCAATTGTTAATTTATAAATTTCATAAAATACAGTCTATTCCTTCTAGTTTCTCTAGTATAGCAGAATGTTCACTCAGTCTTAACTCTATTTTTGTGGCTGTTCTTGAGAATCCTCATATTGAGCCAGTCTTTCCTTCATTTCAACCTCCCATTCTGCAGTTTCATCAGCTTATCCAAATAGCTACTTAAAGCTTCTACTCTTTCCAGCCTTTTGTCACATGATTTTATATATTACTCTAATTTCTCACTTATTTAAATCCCCCCGAACACACATTTTACTACAAGATACTGGAAGCCATTAAAATAATAAGCTGAAACCTGAGCTGCTTTTTTTCTGAACTGCAAGAGTCTTCTCCAAAGTGTTTTTCTTTTTCTATAGTCAATTTTCTTACTTTATCCAGTTTCTCTGACATCCAGACAGCATAGTGACCATTTGGTAAACAAATTTTACCCAAACTGTCAACTTCCACCAGCTCCTTTACTTCTTTTCTTTTTTCACATGCATTTTTCACACTAGGAGAGCTTTAATCAACCTGCAAGATGTCTGCACTTAAGAGCAAGATTTTCAGAAGAGAAAACTTTACACAGACTGTAGGGAGAGTTTTGTCCACCTGCCTTATACTCTCCTTATATGGCTTGACTCAGAGACCAAAACTCTTAATTCCATACAAGTGAACACTGATAAAAGTTGCTGTATCTGTGCTCTTGGTGAAGTCAGTAAACCTGTGCCAGACATGCCTGTTGGCACGGATGGTGGATGCCAGACATACATTCATGACAGGTTCCACCCTAGTTAAAACAGGTGACTGGACTTGAGGTTTGTCCTCAATGGACTAACTGGAAAACTGGTTAATGGTTTGGATCATTTCAGAAATTGTCTTCTGGAAAAGTCCACCACATGGCCAAATTTCCATTTTCTAGTACTTGCGTTTTTTTTGGCAGTCAACAGTATGTCTAGGCAATTCAGATCCTGTATCCCAGCTCAAAGACTTCTGCCAGAGTATTCTGTACAGAATTTTTACAATCCAACTCATTACACTCCCAAAATGCACATGTCCATTTACCTCTTTCATCTCTATCATACCTCCAACACTTGCCATCTACCCGAGTAAATACTCTCTGAAGTCAGCTCTGGGTGTATAAATACTTATACAAAACACTTCTGTAAACATCCTATATCTTTTGGACTTGGCTGCATACCTGCAACTCATACATATGCCTTATCATTGCTGTCTTCTAAATTGCTTTTCCAGTCTCTTCCTAATCTTTTCAAACCTTCTCCAATCGATTACAGTTATCATGCAATATTTTTTACATGCCCTACTAATTATCCCACTATCCCTTTCTCTGCCTTCCCTACCAGGGCTTGATCAGAGTACAGGCCAGAGTCCTGTGGAGTCTAGCCTGCAATCCAAAATGTCTTTTTGGCCATCTTTCCTGCTCGAATTATTTGCTCACAATATCTTGGTTCATTTACCAGGTTTCTTCAGTGAACTCCAGCCCTCTCTTGCCTACTTTTTGCACCTCTAGTTGCAGTCATCCCTATTGGCAAAATCTCCTTTCTTCATTCTCATATTGGCTTAGTTTTTTTAGACGACTTTCTGCTATTTTATGAATATATCCCTTCAAAAGGTAAATCTAAACTACCTTGTTCTACTGGAAGGACCAACTTTTCCCATTTAATTATTGCAGTCTTTTGCTCCCAGACAAATTCCTTCAATTTGTTATTAATTATTGTCCTACAACTTCTCCTCGGGTTGATAAAAGTATGCAGGACCCATATACAAGACTAAAGGGACTAAAAACATATTCACTGCTTTTATCTTACTATCAGTATCCATAAAAGATTTTCTAGTTTCTCAATTTTTGTATTATATTTTGTTTAGTCCAGATGTGTCCAACCTGCGGCCCCCCGAACCCTTAAGTCCAAATTCAACACTTTCATTTTTTTTTTTTTCTTTTCGCGCCGGTGGCCTTTAACCTCAACGGTGTGTGCATGTGTCAAAGCACCCTTTCCATTAGTTTTTTCATGCCAAAGCAGGATCTGTGTGTTTGCGCTGAAGAAGAGGGATTCATTATTGCCTTTAAAAGGGCAGCACCTCCTAATTGTATCAACAGGTAAGAGCCAAATAAAATACAATTCTGCTGTTTTTTTATACCGTAGTACCAAAGCTTGGGAAATAATTGCAGCAAAGTTGTAACGCAACCATTAAACCTCTAATAATCAGTTTTCCACTCCATGGTCATGAATCTTTTAGCTCCAGGATCTTGTATAAGAAAAAATGAAAAGTAGAATATCATATTTCTGTTATTGCCTTATGCAGCTGGTCACCTATTTATTTATTCATTTGTTTGTGTAAGAGCTTTTCTTCACTTGCTGATGGGCAACAGTGGTCTAAATGAAGCTATATCAAGTGGCTCAGTTCACTGAACCATTTCTTTTTTCAGTTGACTATGTTGGTATCACTAGGCTTGTTGTTACCACTTTGCACCAGAAACTTGAGATGGTGTTCATACACTTGAAAAGGGGTCTTTAGACACTGTTCATACCAGGTTAAAAGTTCAGAGAGTATGCATCGGTTTCATTTCTGATGCTCTCTGTTAATGAACTTCATTTGGATCTATTCAGCAGCTTATGGTTGTAAAGTGAAGGCTAACTCACTCACATATGTATAATTCTGTTGAAGTTGCAGCTTGAGGGGTGTGCTTGAATTTTATATAAGAAAAGCTAGAATTGCATTACTTAATATTTGCATTTTGTCAGTGTTGACTTTTGTAATGGAATGAATTTTGTTAAACAGTGTTAAATTATTTTTCTCTATGCTGTAAACTGCTTCGATGAAAAGTTCCTTTACTGTTAAATTCTGTGGGGTCTTAACCTGAAACTATTCCAGTACTAATTTAAGCAGATGAGCGCTCAGTTTAAACCTCATCCAACAGATGGTACCTCAGGAGTGTAGCATCCTCCTAATGGTACAGTGTAGTGGCAGTATCAGAACTGGACTCAAAACTATCACGTGTGGGAAAAGAATGAATGGTGGTCTGATCTTTCTGGCATCTGTGAGATGTGACAACATGCAGTTGATTGAGCTAAGTGACAGACTGGGCCACAGTTGTTTGCAGAAAAGCAGTGTAGTTGTTTCTATATTCAATGTTTCCTTTTGAACACTATGCTGTTTTTCGGAAATAGTTCAGGGAAGTGCTCATTAGATTGCCTTTGTTTGTCTGAAGTGAATCCTTGCAGTGTCCCCCCTCTACACCTGTCACTGCTTTGAAGTCAAATTTTTAATGCTTGCAATTGCTAAAGTGGAAGGGAAGTTCCTTAATGTAGTAATGAATCTTTTGGTACAGTGAGAACAGGATTCACTCATGTGTGTACACCAAGCCCTGTATTCCTTCATTACAAGGAACTTTTCAGTAATTTTATGCAAAGCAAGTTAAAATGTATAATAAAATTGCATCTTAAGGGTTATTTCGGCTCTTGGTAGAGTCTCAAATTCTGATATTATGTGCATGTCCAGATCAGTTCATCAGAATGATCAACAGCTACATTTTAATCTCTTGAAGTTCAGTTAGCCAGAATTATACAAGGACTCCCCATTAACACTCGAAAACGTGCACGCTGATTGGCCAGCCCAACCAGCGTGCCAGTTGTAAATCCCACAAATATACCAACAGAAAAAAGTCCGGTTGCCCGGACTTTTTACCATTGGTATAAAGTGCTCCAAACCTTTTTTTTTTTTTTTAAAGAGCGAGAAAAACGGAGCAACAGAGATTTTCTTTTCTCTGTTGCATTCCCACGCATACCCAGTACATAAATGCTTTGAAACGAAAGCAATTCCCATACGCATGCGCAATACATCAAAATGAAGAAGCAGTATACCACAACCAGCGGAAGAACAGTAATCCGCCATTATACAATGACATTAAGAAAAGTAAGTATTTTTTTTCTTAAATAATGTCATTGTATAATAGCAATAACAGACTCCGTGGTTGTGGTATATTGAAGATTTGCTCACAGTTGCCTTTGTTTAATCACTCAGGCTTCACCCTCGTGATTAAACCACACCAACCGTGAGTAAATCTTCAATATACCACACCACATCTGTTATTGCTTAATTAGTAATTATGCTAATTACTTTGCTCTTCTTCATTAAACAAATTTCTGATGAAGTCTTATGATTTGTGCAGCTGGAAATACCCTTAGTATCGCTGCTTTTACATAAGTGTAACTTGTCTTATCCCCCCCACCAAACTTCTGCCACACTATTTGGCTTCTGAGAGATCATCTGTTATGATTGCCCAGTTCCCATTCCTGTTTGGTTCTGTACCGGTTTATTTGTAAAACAAAAAAAAAATATTAACCAAGATGTTAGAGTTACCTGTTCGATTAAGAATTTGAATCAGAATGAGAATTACACTATTAAGGCAAATAATTTGGCATTTATTCATTGTTTGAATGCACCTACAGTACAGCCAGGAGGTTGAGTTTAGTCGCCCGTGGCAGCGAAAGAGTTAAATATAGGATATATTTTATATGCGGCCTCAAGACCATTTCTGTTCACTCAATGCGGCCCCAACAAGCCAGAAGGTTTGACACTCCAGGTTTAATCTCTTCCCACATATCCTTAGCTGCCATAGCAGGTTTTTTTTTTTTTTTTTTTTTTTTTTTAATTCAAACTCCTAAATGCTTCACCTTGTGTCCACATAAATAAGAGTATTACTGAAGCAATCTGTGTGTGGCTACATAACTTATAGCTATACTCTGTTTTAGTTTATTAATTTTGTATCCCGAAAAAACTTGAAACAGTCTCAAAATGTTCAACAAAGAGATGTCCTTTTCTGGATTTAACAAGTACAAAAGTGATGCCACATGCAAATACAGCCAACTTCTCTCCATTCCCATACTAACTGTATTTCTGAGTCCCATTTTCTTTATCAATGCCTTTCCATATTACAGTAAATAAGGGTGAAAGAGGACACCATTACCCGGTTCCTCTATTCAGAGTTTATCGGAGAGAAACCCTCCCACTTTAATTCTCTTCCTTCATATATCCTAATGAACCTTATTTTATCAGGAAATGCAAATGCTTTCAATGCTCTACTCACAAAATTCCAGCTTACTCTGTTGAATGTTCTCTCTGCATCAAGACACACCAAAAACAGGGATATCTTCATACATTTTGCTTCCCTCTGGATCATCATTGTTCTATTAATGTTGTCAAATGTTTGCCTCCCTTCCACAAAATTACACTGATCGATACCAATCACTTTTGGCAGCAGCTTTGCCACTCTTTTGGCTAGTACAAACACCAGGAAAAAAAAATGAAAGCAACCAGGTGGAAAACGATGTACAGGTTGAGCCAGTGATTTCTTGTTTCAAGGGTAAACTACTAAGTGCACACGGATTCAACATTTACAATTACACCGATGCTGACATTACAGATACCCATTTTTCTGTTTTTAAAAAGGGCTTTAAATTTGTCCCAGGGAACAACATTAATATAGCCAATGTGCGGACTGAATTAAAACTATACACAAGAAAGCTACATTTTCAGTTGTTCTACACTGACACTAATGAACACATTGAAGCAAGGAACAGGTTTAAAAAGAAAAGCCGCTTCAATCCCCCTTTGCACCCAACCTTGGTGAATTTTGAAAGGATTTGCACTAGAGAAATTTATCAGGCATTCCACACTCAAAATTATAGAATTTGCAGTCTTAAGGATGACGCGTTGCTTTTGAACAAACTTAGAGAATCTGATAATCAGAATAATGAAGCCCGATAAAGGGGGTGGGGTGGTTCTTGTAGAGAAGAATGACTATGTGAATGACATAGCTAGTATGCTATATGACATTGATAAGCATGAAAATCTGTCTAGGAACGAAATTAACATCGCCCATAGGAAATTACTATTGTTCTTGGAAGACAGTTTGCTGCAAGGGGTAATTAATGAACTTTACAATTTTTTTATAAAATGACCATCCTTTGTGTACCTTGGGGATACAGAATACTGTGGGGATGAACGTGTGCCATACCCCCTTACTGACTTACAGTAGCAGCACATAACACTTCTACTTACTCATTGGGAGTATTTTTAGACGGTTTAACTCAAGGATGCACTTCGTCCTATTACTCCTATTTTAAATGACTCCTGGGATTTTTTAAATCGAGGATCAGGCAAGAATTTTTTGGCGAGATAACCAGGAGTTTTCCACCATAGATCTGGTTGACTTATTTAGTTCCATTCCACAAGATGTAGGGCTTGAACTTTTTTCAGAAGTCCTTTTGGAATATGACACAATGGGACTCTTATGAACTTTGTCATGGATGATTATACTTCACAACAACTATATCATGTTTGAAAATGAGTTCAAACAATCAAAAGAGGTTGCGATGGGATCAAGCTGTTCTCCCATGCATGTTAATTTAGTGATGGCATCATGGGAAGAGATATTTTTGACTCAGGTTATGAAAGTGAATGGTTGACATACTTGCGCTATTTGGATGACATTTTGTCTTTTGGAAGGGTGAGAGGTTAGTTGCGGACAGTTTCATTCATTATATTAATATTTGTGGTTATTTTAAGTTTACCCAGAATTTTTATACTAACGTCACTGATTACCTTGATGGACTATTACTAGAGATACTAGTCAGTACAAGTTACCTCTAATGTTTTTCGAAAGCCCACTTACTCTAACTTTATTTGGTGTATGATGGTAACCATCCACATTTCGTAAAGAATATCATAAGGGGGCCAGATGATCAGAGGTGCTAGAATGTGTTCCACTCTCTCCGATTTCAAGATTGAGCTTGGCAACCTTGTCAACATGTTTGTGGCCAGGGGCTACCCCAAAAAATGGGTTCAGCAGATTGGTATTGAAGTCCTAAAAGGTTGGGGTACAAGGTTTGTTCCCTTGCTAGGATAGGGGTTTGTTAACAACAAAAGGGCACAAACAAACCATCAAGATTTTACACATTCTATAGTCACTCATTTTGGCTCCTTTGGCCAGAAAGTAAGATATTTTGACAAAAAACTGGGTGATATTGGAATGCAACAGTGAACTCCACAGTATACTGGGCAACAAGCCACTTTTTACATACAAGGTAGGACACAATTTGAAGTTCTTATCTGAACATCCACTCACTACTCAAACAGTTACTAAGGGGACAAGGGGATGTGGTTCTTGTAAATATCGTTCCTTTATTTTGAATGCTACAAATATCTTGAAAGGTAATCCCCTTCAGACAGTCAAGTTAGTGGGAGGAAATTGTGACAGTGTAGGGCTAGTTTGTGTTTGTCAGGGCTGTAATGGGTTTGACGTTGGTAAAACTGAAAGGTCTTTACGTAAAAGAAATTACGAACACCCTTATGCCTTAGAAACCCACAACAATGCCCTATATAAACACACACTTTCTTGCGATGCCAACAATGGTTTTAAGTTTAGTATACTGGAGATTAAGAAAAATATTAGGGGAGGCAATTGGTCGAATGAAATGGGTAAGTATTAGCTGCAACCTAAACTCACTTAATGCCAACAGCCCCCAGGAATGAAAGAATGAATGAACACATCTCTGGTGCCAATTTTAAGATATATAGAGTATCCATTTAATAACTTATTTTTATTTAAGAGAGTTTAATAAGTGTTTGACTTGTATTTTACACCAGTTCACACACTGTCATATGTGCTTTTTAAGGTTGTTTTAGTGATATCTCTAATTTATGATTTTCAATTAATGTTTGTGCTATTTAATTGGTGCAAGTTGGCAGGCACTTTGGTTTTGATAAGGTTATACCTGTCGGGACGAAATTGCTTACCGAGTCAGCTGTGGATTTAATAAAACTTTGTGCATTGACTGTTCACCTAGACTTTCCTCTCGTTTCCTGTAGGTGGTTTTGTGTTTTTTTAGTACAGACAAACACTTAAAGGTTAAGACTGAAATGGGTCTGAAGGGTCTTAGCCATCTTTAGGCAACACAGCCACCACAGCTTTTTCTTCCAAGACGTTGGTGCTTCCCCTTTTAAAATGGTTAAAACAAAATCTTCCAGATCTTTACCACTTTCTTCCCTCCCAATTTCCAAACTTCCACAGGAATACCCATCGGGTCCTGGAGACTTTCCTGAAGATAGATTTTACATCACTGTTTTTATCTGATCACCTATCTTAACTAACTGTTAGTTGTTGAGTCTGGTCTACCTCTAACCTTGGCATAATCAAGCCTTCCATAAATATTTCAGCATTGTTACCTCACAGCAACAGGTTCTCCCGTTCGATTCTCGGCGTGGCTTGGGAGTGCCTTCTGTGTGGAGTCTGCATGTCCTCCCCGCGGTTGGGTAGTGTTCGAAAGACATGCGTGCGTAAATGGGCATGCCTTCATTGAAGGTTGGGCATCGAGCTGGCACCTCGGCGTTTCGTAAAAATCTACTGCCAATCATTAGCGGACTGGAGTTCCGCTGTGGCGACCCCTTACCGGGAAAAAGCTGAAAGACAAACAACTCTTTCTTGATTTCCACATTTGTCAGCTTTATAAATATTTTCATAACAATTTCTAAAATATTTCTACAGGATCTTGGGTTACTTTTCTTGTTATAGGTGCCCCAAGTTAGACGACAACCCTTTAAATGTTCTGTTGCTCAACTTGTTATGCTTAAAGGTTTTGCGCTCTGGAATTGTGAAAAAAGTTGCTTAGCTGCAACCTTTCTAAACTCATACATATTACCCAGATACTCCCTTATCTTCTCTTTAGCACTATGCATTTGCTCCTCCTCTTGTTTTGCGAAATTTACCCAGATACTTCCTTATCTTCTCTTTAGCATTATGCATTTGTTCCTCCTCTTGTTTTGCGAGATTCTCCTTATTCTGCAATACTTCAATCTTTGTCAGCACCTCTAATTATTTTCTATTACTTCTTAACCATCTCTCTCTCTCTTATTTGGACCCTACTATTAAACTCCAATTTCATTTATCAGAGTCACTAGCTAGGACTTCTGAAGATATTTCTATCTTCCTTAACTCCTGAAAATTTCCACTACCCATTCCTTAAATTCCTTTTTAAACAGGTAGGTGGCATGCCTCAGTATTCTTCTCTCAGCATGGAAATTCCTACATCAAATGGACTCAAATACCATACACCCAGCAGAAAAAGTACAGTTTTGTACCTACCATAAATGTAGATGTTAGAGTGTACACCCTGCTGCAGTCATCATACTTGGGTTATCTTGTCGTCAGGCAGTCCCGCAGTCGGCCTGAATTCCAAAGTCTTGGTCAGGCGTCTGTTGCTGTCGCTTCTTCCCTGATGTCAGTGAGCCAGGGGTATACATGATGAATCCGACGCCATTTTCTTCAGTTTTTCTTGCCCCAGATGTCAGGTGCCCCCAAAAAGGTGGTCAGTAATTAGTACCAATCTAAAAAATTTAGCACAAACACAACATCCCTCCAGCTGTAAGCAAATACATCAGAAAGGTATTGCAAAGATTTAGTTAGTTAGGTCAGAGGGGATGGAGGGAGGGTAACCTGGACTGCAGCAGGGTGTACACTCGAACATCTACATTTATGGTAGGTACAAAACTGTACTATGTTCATCGTGTTACCCTGCTGCAGTCATCACACTTCGGTAGAATCCCAAAGCTAAGGATGGGAGGAGGAGTCAGAGAGGGTTAGAGGAGGCTAGAAGGCCCTGCAGAACTGCAGTGGCGAAGCCAGCTCTAGTCTTAGAATAAAGTGGTAAGTGGTAGTGTTTGGTGAAGGTGTGTACTGAACTCCAAGTTGCAGCTTCCAAAATATCCTTGGTTGGCACCCCCCTGAGGAAGGCTGTAGATGTAGCTGCTGCCCTGGTAGAGTGGGGCCTTATGGTAGCAGGAACTGGTTTTCCATGATGGGTATAGCAAAAACGAATGCAATGTCCTATCCATTTGGAAATGGTCTGTTTTGATATAGCCTTGTGAAGCTGCAGCATAGGATACAAAGAGCTGGTCAGATTTTCTGAAAACCTTAGTTTTATCCAAGTAGTAATGAAGTTGCCTGTGAATGTCCAAGGAATGCAGGAGTCTTTCTCCTTTGTTCTGTGGATTTGGAAAGAAGATGGGCAAGTGGATGGTTTGAATTAAAGCCACACTGGATACCACCTCAGGCATGAAGGAAGGATTAGTTCGTAGAGAAACTCTGTCTTGATGGAAAATGAGGAAAGGTTCCACTGCCATTAGTGCCTGAAGCTCTGAGACTCTTCTGGCTGAAGTTATTGCTAGCAGCAGGGCAGTCTTCCATGATATAAACTTTAGATCAGCAGAGAAAGCTGGTTCAAAGGGAGGTAGCGCAAGTTTTTTCCAGAACAAAGTTGAGGTCCCAGGTTGGTGTAGGTGCTCTCCTGGGGGGGCCTAATGTTTTTTGCCCCTCTGAGGAACTGTCTTAGAAGTGGATGTGAAAATAAGGGTGGATCTGTATTGTAGTGGGCTGAAATAGCAGAGGCGTGGATTTTAATAGATGAAAAAGAAAGTCCTTTGTGCAACATCTCAGTTAAATACTGTAGAATCTGAGGCATGTGAGGCTGTAGGATATTTTGGCCTTTAGCTTGGTTCCAGGCGCAAAACCTTTTCCATTTGTCCGAGTAGGCCTTCCTGGTGCTGGGCCTCCTAGCTTCCAGAATAACATCCATAACTGCTTGAGGAAGAGGAGCTGGTTGGTTGCTTAGGTGATTTGCCATGCAGCCAAATTTAAGGTTTTGAGCTGGCTGTGTAGAATCTGATTGTCTTGCTGTGTGAGCAAATGAGCAATTTGTGGTAAAATCCAAGGTGGGCCCTGGGCCATATTCCTTAATAGTGGGTACCAGTGCTGGCGTGGCCAGTCTGGGGCTATGAATATCATTTGTGGTCTCAACTTTCTGACTTTCAGAAGCACCCTTGAGGGAAGGCATATACTGTCAGGTTTTTCCAACTGAAGGACAGTGCGTCCACTTTCCAAGCTTGATGGTGAAGTGTCCTTGTACAAAATTTTGTTAGCTGATAGATCTGTTTGCCAGCCCCCAAAACTATGTCTGGGTGGCCCCATTTTTGATTTATCATTGCAAATACTTGTGGATCCAGTTTCCACTTGTGGGGATCCATGATGTTACTGCTGAGGTCGTCTGCCAATGTGTTCTTTTTTCCTGGCAGGAATTGAGCTTGTAGCTGAACTTGGTAAGCCAGTGCTGTGTTCCACAACGTCATTGCTTGCCTGCACAGAGGGTAGGAGTGTGTACCCCCTTGTTTATGTACCACATTACTGTGGTGTTGTCCGTCCTTATTGTAAGCTGTCCTGGATGCAAGTGGTTCTTAAAGGCTGTCAGAGCATTCTGTACAGCTAGCATCTCTTTTTAATTGATGTGCAGATTCCCTTGATCTGCAGTCCATATGCCTTGAACGCACTGTCCTGCCATGTGTGCCCCCCGGGCATAGTCCGATGCATCTGTTGTCATAGTTTGCCTGGCTGGGGGCAAGGTGAAAGGCTGACCCTTGTTGAGGTGACATGCCTGTGACCACCATAGAAACTCCTGTTGAAGGCAGGGAATGAGAGATATCATTGTGTCCAAGCTGTGGCTGTGTTGAGACCATACGCTTTTTAGGTACCACTGTAATTTCCTCATATGCAGCTTTGCAAATGGTATTAGTAGTATGCAAGATGCCATGAAGCCCAAGGCCTGCAAAATTTTTCTTGCAGGGAGTTGGGTCTTTGTTGCCATTGTTTTGAAATATTGAGTCAGTTGTAGTTGTTTGTCTTGCATCAGATAAGCCTTCAGGGCCGTTGTATTCAAGCTGGCACCCAGGAATGTCATATTTTGTGAGGGTGCTAGTTTTGATTTCTTTTCGTTTACTGTGTACCCTAGGCAACTTAGAAGATGTTTTACAAAAGCCAGATGTTGTAAGAGGATGTCCTTGCTTTCTGCTTGGATGAGGCAGTCGTCCAGGTATGGGTATATTTGAATTCCTCTTTGTCTGCAGTATGCAATTACTGGTGCCAAGCATTTTGTGAAAACCCTGGGCGCAGTGGATAAGTCAAAGGGCAGTGCAGAGAATTGGTAATGGGTTGAACCTGCAATGAAACGGAGGTATCATCTGCAATTTTGTCTGATAGGGACATGCAGGTATGCCTCCTTGAGGTCCAACGTTACTAGCCATGCTTTCTTGCCCAACATGGGAAGAAGCTGCTGTAGTGTTAGCATCTTGAACTTGGGTACTTGTAAGAAGGTGTTTAGAATTGAAAGGTCCAGAATTGGTCTCCAGGCATTGTCCTTTCTGGGGACTAGAAAGAGTCTTGAGTAAAATCCTTGGCCTTGCTCCCGTGTAGGTACCAGTTGAATGGCTCTCATGTCCATGAGAGCTGTAATTTGTTTTTGTGCCTCTGCCCATTGATTTTGTGGCAGGTTTGGCATTCCTCTTTTTGTTGGCAAGGTGTGGAAATGGAATCTGTATCCTTGTGAAATTATGTCTAGGACCCATTTGTCCTTTGTGACGATGCACCAGTTGTCTGAAAAAAGTGCTAATTTTCCACCCAAGGGAGCTGCCAAGAGAGTCTTGCTTGGCCATATGAGGTTTAAGTCATTGAGTTTGCCTTCTAGTAGTTTGGGGCCTGTCTTCTCCTCCCTTCTGTGTTGCAGTGCCCCATTGTCAAGGTTTGTAGTGGGTTTGTGGTTGTCCTCTGCCTCTTGGGCGTCTGTATTTACCCCTCTGTGGTCTGTCAGTAGCTGGAAAGGACCAATTTTTTGTTGGCCAATTTCTGCTGAAGCGAGGGGGCTGAACCTGTAGAAAATCTTTGACCGTCTGCATAGATTTTGCCTTATCCTCAATTTTCTTTAAGACTTCTACTGCTTTAACTCCAAATAGGACATCCTGCTGTAAGGGAGCATCTAGAAGCTTTGCTTTAACATGATCAGGCAGAGTTTGTTCCTTTAACCAAGCATGCCTACGTATAACAGACCCAGTAACAGCTGCTCTACAGGAAGCTTCCAAAGAATCAAATCTACATTGTAAAGTATGTTTGCCCACCTGTTCAGCTGCATGCAACAGATCCTGCATTTCTTTCAATTCAGGCTGTTGAGGGAGTGTGCTCATTTTTTGTCTAATTTGAGACATTAGAAATTGCTGGTATTTTAGCATGTGAAACTGACAATTTAGTGCTCTCATAGCTAGAGTGGCTGAGGTGTAAACCTTTTTACCCCACCTGTCTAGTGCTCTGGAGTCCCTTTCAGAGGGTACAGGATTTTTTGCCATAGAAGTCTTAGCCCCTTTGGGACCCTGTGAGATGGTCTCTGGATCAGCAACAGGGCTTTTATAAAGAAATTTGTGGGAGTCAGGCACTCTGTAATATCTGTCTGGTTTGGCTGGAGCAGGAGGCAGAGAATCTGGATTTAAACTAGATTCTAAGTAAACATCATCCACAATGTCTAAAACTGGGGGGATAGCAAGAGGTCTGTGCTGGGGGAGTAAAAGAAACTCTCTGAGCCTTTTCTTTGAGTCAGAGTAGTCCTGACCTTCCCAGTGAAAATGTTCCCTCAGTGTGTAAAGTTTCCCCAAAGGAGTAGTCTTCAGGGGGAGAAGCTGAGGGAATGGAATCCTCAGCATCAGAATCTTCATAAGGGGGAAAGGAGTAATCTTGTTCCTCAGAGGAGCCTGAGGAAATAGACACTTGATCAAAGGAAGCATAATCTTCCTCTTGTCTAGGCCTTTTGTCGGGGGGGGGGGGGGTTGGGAACCCCTGATTAAAGAGATAAAATCTTCAGCCATTTTAAGCATCTGTTTCTTCGGCATGGGGCCTTGAACTGGAGACTGAAGTGCAGTCTTTTTTGGTTTAATAGGAGTCTTAAGCTTAGGATACGTTTTTATAGTGAGCGTCGGTGTGAAAACACCTTCAGAAAGAGAAGGTGTTACTGCAGAACCGACATCTTTCTGCAATGCCGTCGGTAGGGCCTAAGTAAATGGCTGCGTCGGCCTAGCACTCTCGGCCAAAGGATCCAAAACAGTCTCGGGTTCCAATTCTGCGGTAGCCAGGGGCTGCGTAGGAGCCTCACTGAAAACCGGTGAACCAGAGACCGGCCCAGCCGATGCCTCGGAGTCTGGCTTGGGTCTAGGCTGCCTGTCCTTATCCTTGCGTTTTTTGTGAACGCCGGTAGTCGATTGTTCTGACTGCATTGTGTAGTTAAATTTTCTACCGAAGTAGTGTCGTGTGAAATCAAAGTGTCTTTTTATAGTACGCTTATTGAACCTAGCACAAAAGTGACAACCAGTGACGTCGTGGTCTGGGCCTAGGCAAGGTATACAATAAGAATGAAAATCCTTATGAGGTATTTGCTTCCCACAAGAAATACAATTGTTAACTTTTTCTGACATCGGTCCGAGGCAACAAAAGTTTCCCCAATGGGGTACTTCGCTTTATTGAAGACTTCGGATCTGAAATTCGACTTCGAAAATCTCAGGAGTCGGCCGACCGGCACTTGCGAACTGCTTCTGCTTCGGGTACCGCGCGGCAAGAAAGACTGAAGAAAATGGCGTCGGATGCATCATATATACCCCTGGCGCACTGACGTCAGGGAAGAAGCGACAGCAACCGACGCCGGACCAAGACTTTGGAATTCAGGCCGACTGCGGGACCGCCTGACGACAAGATAACCCAAGTGTGATGACAGCAGCAGGGTAACACTATGAACATCAGGGCATCTACTGCAGAATAAGATTTTTTTCCCTAGACTAAAATATAGCAGATGGAGATGACTAACCTACAACTTGAAATAAAGCTTTTTTTTTTTTTTATTTAACTGTGGGGCTCCACAATGCTGTGAACCACCTCAGAAATAACAGAGCAAGTACAATTGTGCTAGTAAACATATAACAGTAGAAGTTCAAATGATCGCTGCTACTTCACTATATCTGTTATATATCCTGCCAATAACAGAACAGCTGGCTAGATTCCAAAGCTTCAGAACACCTTCCAAGCACCTAAACTGTCAGGCAGCTTGAGCAGAGCTGATTAAACAAGCTTGGGCACCAAGCCCTTCAGAGCTTTCCAGCCAACAGAGGAAGGCTGAGCCCTGAAAGAACAAATTAAAAAAAGAACAAAAAATAAATGACCTGACCCTGAGAAACACTAAAAACACACAACACAAAGGGGATGGAGATAGGGAGCAGCTACTACAGCAGTGATCATGTGAACATCTACTTGTTACGGCAAGTTTACATACACAACTATACTAGTCATCACTGTTGCAGTAGCCTTAGCTACACAGCTAGATTACCCTAGCTTACTACATTTGAGAGGTGGAAAGAGAAGAGTCTAGAAGTCCCTAAAGAATGGTCCAGCATAGCCTGATCTAGACCTAGATTAGAATTCAAGCTTACAATGCTTTGTAAAAGTAAGTACAGTGGACCAAGCTGCAGCTTCTACAATCTAATCCCTTTCCAAAAAGCCATAGATGAAGCCAAGGCCCTCATACAGTGGGCCTTACCCCTGCCTGAATAGTTTTATTGTGGCGAGTATAACAAATGGTAATCGCCATAGATTAACCATTTGGAAATGGTCCATGTTCACAGGGTGTACCATCATACCTCTAAAGATCTGAAAAATACAGTTCCATCAAGATAGTACCAGACTTGTTTGTGGACATAAATATATGGAGTACCCGGTCTCCCTCACTTTTGGGTTCAGAAAATAGGAAGATGGACCGTTGGTTAAAAGGAATCTCTTGATACCACTTTATGCATAAAAAGGATTAGTTCTCAAAGAAACCCAGTCTCTGTATAAAAAATAAATAAATAAATAAAAAGATGACCGGCTCACCATAAAAGCTTGTAACTCCGATACCTTTCTTGCAGAGATACCAATCAGTAAAACTGTCTTCCATGTTAAGACCCTCAAGGCAGACAAGTTAGCTGGTTCAAATGGAACAAGTGTAACGTCTCCAACACAAAATTAAGATTCCGAGTGACCACTGTTTTTCTTGGAAGCCTCTTATGCAAAACCCCTCTCAAAAAACATTTTGAACAATGTATGACAAGAGGATCCATGGGCATGCATGCTGAAACAAAGAAGTAACACACGTCACATGATAACTCCTCACATAAATATTGAGACCAAAGAAAAACTAGCCCTAAATGGATGCTGGTTATGTTGTTGGCACAAAGTAGAAAACCTTTTCCATTGGCTAATATTGGATTTTCCCTTGTATATTAATGTGCCTGTGTGTTTCTCCACCCTTTGAAGTAGTACGCAGGGTATTTCTGAAGAATCTGAAAGAATCCACCAAGATCACTGTGAGGACTTCCTTCTGGCCCAAGCAATAGTAGTTCTTCCTTTTGGAAATGGGTAGAGGCAGATATTACAAGCTTCCTTACAGACTGTATCTACTCTCAGAAGAACAAGGGTATTTGGTACACTCCTGACACTTACAAATTAGGGACCTGTTTACTGACTACGTGCACCAGGTACTAAAGGAGGCAAGAAAGCCTGTTCCACAGTGGCTGAAGGTGCTACACCAGAGGGATCCAGGGTAAAAAAAAAGAGGGGTTTAAGGAACCAGTGTTAGCCACAGCACAGTTATCTACCTGCAGCAGAGACAAACTTACCTCCAGTGGTAGCAAGGGCTACTTGCATAATTTTTATTTTTGTGGCTGGAAGGACAGACCACAGGACCGGTTGTTTGTTTCATGAGCATGAAGAAAATGAAGACTCCTTCCAGGAGAAAAACAAGTAGCATAAGCCAGTAAAAACTGCACGTCGTTAAAAGTCAACTTTTCCCCTCTCACAATAATATAGTAAAAAGCACTTCAATTTTCTGTGGAGAAATTGTGCCAGCCCCAAGAAATAAAATAGTTTTCAACTACTTTAAAATTTTTTTTTAAAGTGACAGGAATAAACTGCACTCCCATATAAAAAATAATTAGACAGGCAGTTAAAATACAGACTTCTAGCATAAAAATAACTTTCGAAAGTACATTAAAACAATACATTTGTATGGATGATTTTTCCCCTAAAAGGGAACTTGTTTACTCAGCAAAGGAAGTGCACGGGTCAACCATTAATCCTCTAAAGCCCGTAGAAGAACTGAGTGCTCTTTTCAACAGCTGGAAAGCTCTGAAAGGTCTGGCACCACACATGACTGTAGTCATCTCAACCGAAGCTGACCAACAGTTTGGAAACTGGCAGTCTTATATCCTTGACATGGTATAAACCATATTAGCCAAGGCTACTGCAGCATTATCAATATGATGAACACCAAACAGCTATGTGCTTTTCTCCAGAAAGACACATCCTCTTCTAAATGCCCTATTCTACCTCTTGTTGGACAACTTTTATCCAGAGCAATAGGCCACAAAACCTACATCCAGACTCTTGTTTACTTAAGATGTTTCATTCTTATACCCTCTATACATGAGGCATAAACAGGGACCTTTACGCCTTATCAATTTGAGCGGTACTACCATATTTAAATTTTCTCAATTATCCTAAGTCGTGTCAATTGTCTTGCTGAAATCTAAATTAAGAGAGTATATGGGGTTAACTTAACCCTTTTCAGCAGCTATTATCAGAATTTGCTCAAGGTAGACCAAATGAAGCATTGTCACTTTGAATGTTACTCCTCTTGTAAATGTATGAAGTAACACATCTCTCCCATAAAATCTCTGTCATAACCCTCACTGGAATAGAAACAATTCTGAAAAGAAAAACGACCCAACACTTTCCTAGACCTATTCTTTTGTAAACTACCAATGCCAATTTGTACAGGGTCACGAAACGTCCACCAACTGAGGGCATAAAAGGCAAGTCATCTGGATCCTGCAACTTATTTCAAGAAATCCCACAAGTTTCTTCTCAAAATCGTTCCTGAACATGTTTTTAAATTTATCCTTTTGCTCCCCTCATGTTCACTCTGTTAGATTTACAATTTCTTCTACATTTTCTACATCCCATGTCTTACAAAGACAATCCCCAAGATTTAATAAAATCTGTGTAGGCACAGTGTACAGCCTACATGGAATGTTGCAGTGTCCGTGTACAGTGTTCCCCCTGGCAGTGCACCATACATATTAATCATAGTGCTTTGCTGAGAGACCGCCATGGAACACTGTTATTGAATCAGTGTAGGGAGTGAAGTGCCAATGTGTCTGCAGATGATTAAGACACTCCCTGCACTGTCCAACTGTATTATGTCAATGTTTAATTTAGTGTCGAGTGTTTTTTTTTTTAAAGGATGTTACCATGGCACAGGGCGCAGCAATGCTAAAAATAGAAATCGGATGCAATTAATTTACAGGTCAAGCTTACGCACAGCTGAGCAGGTTTGTGCAGCACAGTGCTCTGTAATGCTTACAGGTAGCTCAGATGTATATGTAAAGGTATAGCAGAATTCCACATATCCTTGTAAATAAATGGGTAGACATACAGCCTTATGAGCAGTAGGTCCAGGGTTTGATAACATAGAAGTGAAAATAAGCATTTTTTTTTTTTTTAAATACAATTATACCAATTATTTTTTTTTAATTCTGGCCCGCTGCACTCCACTAAGCTCTCCCAAGACCTACTTAGACCTGCTAAGTACCACATAGGCAGGAATACAGCATAATCCGTTGGAGTTCTGTCTCTGAAGGATACTAAGGCAGGTGCTGGTGATGGAGTCCGACCAGGACACTGGACTCCAGAATGCCCCAATGCAGCAACCAAAAGCGGCAACCTAGTATTAAAAAAAAAAAAAAAAAAAAAAAAAAAAAAGAAGACCGGCTTCTGCATGGGGGGTTACCAAGGCTAGCCTGAAAGGAGAAGGCCTGGGACTGGCTGGCAAGGGAACAGACATGTGCAACTGGTATCCCCTGCACAGGTGAGCAGTGTCATCATCACGATGACTACAGAGATGAAAAGGGGTTCTCGGACACCTGGGTCCAAGAATTTTGGGCAGGGACTGTCCCACATGTATGCAAGTACTTCTACCTCTGTTTCACAAATATCTAATCTGAATGTCTGCTAAACTGGTATGCATAATGGTGTGCTTCTCTCCCAACCGCTGCAGAGAAGAGGGCTCTCAACATCAAGGCACATGCCAGGAGCTTGGCCAGGTTGTGTCGCGAGTGTGTGAATAGGAATGTATCTTGCTTATTTCACTACTGTTAACATAAAAGACTAAAGCATTAACTGCAATAAAGCATGCACAGTAAAGTCTGTATTGCAATAAATGTGGATTTACTGCTGTACTGCAATAAATGTTTTTATTGCACTACAGTTGTCATTATTCAAGAAACAATACCATTACCAGAATTAAAAGTATATACAATACAGTCTGTAGTGCAATAACTGTGGAGGTACAGCCATATTGCAAGACCTGAATAACGACAAAACTGTTTTCCAATAAAAACTCAAAACAAAACCAGAATCTGCATTAAAGTATAGTCTGTAGTGCAATAAGTGTGGAATTAGAGCTGTCAAGAAATTAATAATGCCAACTGTTCTACAATAACACATGAATCAATACCAATAACACCAAGGTAAATTATTTACATCAGGATAGTCTCAATTTAACCATTGCAGTACAACTGTATGCATTAAGCCTGTAAGGT
>NC_056733.1:659577477-659589977 GCF_019279795.1 Protopterus annectens | reverse complement strand
CACATATATATATATATATATATATATATATATATATATATATATATACACACACACACACACACATTATACACACACATTATACACACACACATTATACACACACACACACACTACCTTTCAACCATACTGAATTATTTAGTTTTTACAGAGTTTTGGGGTCCAAATGAAGGGGTGCCACTATTCCCGAGAGGCACCCTTTCATTTCTGATTTTTTTCTTTTTGTTTTATTTATTTTTTTAAATATCTCGCTGTCGAAGCCGACGCCATCACGTGCGCGATGACCTCAGCCCCGACAGGGCCATCAGCCAGTCGGAATTGAGCTCAAAGAGCTCACAGTCATTTCCAGCTGCAAATGCGAGCGTGAATAGCCGTTTGATTCAAACAGCTCAAAGTGAATTATTGGCAGCAGTCTCTGGGTTATCAAATCTCAAAGTGGGTGGATTATTGGCAGAAACACCCGTCTTGGGGGTGTGTGTGTGTATATATATATATAAAAATGCCCCCATTTAATACACATGGTGGCTAGAGGTATTCAGGCTCAAACCCTGTACCTTTGGTATAGGGTAAAAACAGCCCAAAGTCCCTAACCAAC
The DNA here is from genome assembly GCF_019279795.1 of Protopterus annectens. Classification (NCBI taxonomy): domain Eukaryota; kingdom Metazoa; phylum Chordata; order Ceratodontiformes; family Protopteridae; genus Protopterus; species Protopterus annectens. Next base: position 659,589,382 of record NC_056733.1, on the reverse strand, counting down.
ACCTTTTCTGAGCTTTGTCTAGATTGTTTTGTGCCAAGAGTTGAGAGCTATGGTGAGTGAGAAGTGAGAACTGAATTTGTATTGCCCCATTATTGGCATTGTTTGTCCAGGTTTTTTGTGCTAAGAGGTTGAGCGCTATGGTGAAAACTGAATTCACTAAATGATAGCCATTAAGTTTCTGTCTTCCTTTTTTTCAGGAAACTGCTGATTTAGCATAGTGGTATACTGCTCTGACTGTAGTGCATCCAGTCCTGGGTTCAAGACTTGCCAGTGACATGCATGGTGGTAATACATTTTATTCTAGCAACTTTCCAAAATTATAAAAGCAATGTTTAAAATGTGTCCCTGGTTTTTGACCTTTGGAACCCCCCTAAAAAAAAAAAAAAAAAAAGAAGACTGAAGTTGAAAATAAGTGTGAGAAGCTGTGCAAGAGGCCCATGGCTTACACTACTGTCACTCTATTTATAGTGCGAGTGTGGAAGTAGACTTATGATGGAAATGTTCTGAATTGGGCAGTTTTGTCTTAGTTCATGCATTTTGTTTATTGCCTACAGTACAGCCTATATTGCCTACAGTACAGCCTACTGGAAAATGTTCAAACAATAACATTTAAAATGCTCTCTAACAAGTGTGCTGTATTATACAAGGAATATAACTTAATAAAGTCAGAAAGGTGTATCAAAGAAAAAAAAACACATGTAGGTTTCTTGTTTTTTGTGTGCAAGGGGCCAATGATTTGAAAACAGCCCAAAGGTAATCTTTATCCACCATTGGCCAGATGCATTTTCTTTGGATGTGGTGTGTGGGTTTAAATAAATGTGAGTTTCAAGGGCAGAGAAGTTTTAATGCCAAGTCTATTTTCATTGCGAGACAGTATTGCTTTGTTTAGCAGATGTCCTTATGTTTGTGCATTGTTGTGCTGCAAAATGAAAAAATAACATCCAATGATCACTGCAGAAGTAAGGTAGTATGCACACACACATTAGTGTTTATGGTAAATGGGGAGAAATCGCAGGTAATGGGACATTGGAATGGCTGCAGGGGGACACTGGTACTAAATTTTGGTTGTCTGTTCTTCAGTTTGCATTTGAAAGCTGGTATCCCACAATTCCAATAGAGTGGGTGGGGTTACATAATACATGCAAATTAGATGTTAATCAGTGTACAGATTTGTACCTATTTTTCATGGGCCTTGTCCAGATTTTATATATATATATATATATATATATATATATATATATATATATATATATATATATATATATATATATATAAACGTGCCACACAGATACACTAATCAAGCACAACGGGGATAGGGAGAGACGGATATGTATATGTAGCTGTATGTATGTACAGACATATTGCCACACAGCAGGTCTTTTGGTGGAAGAGGAACAGATTTGGGCTTAAAAAAGCCAAGTGCGACACCAGGCCAGAAACACCTGTACTCCAGTCCAGGTGTGTGTGCTGCAGACCACTGGCTGCAGCATCTGCCACCACAGTATAGCACTTTCCTGATATTGTCCAAGGCATTCTCCGGCTATTTGCTGACAATCTGTGACTTGTACATCTTAACCGTACAGAGCTTCACAGAAAGTCCAGATTTTTGCCTCATATTTTTGGTCCATTTTGCATAACAGTGTGGTTTTCTGGCAAATTAGTGGCAAAGTATTGAAGATTGAAGTTAATAAATCATGACCGACATTTCAGTTTCAGACTCCACACACATCAGGAGATTCATGCTAATGTAAGATCTGTTATTCTATCAACTTTCTACGTTTAACAGCAATATTTAAAACTTGTCCCTATTTGTGGGCCTTTGTCCCATTTTTATTCATGGTTTTGGCCACATTTCTTGCTCCAAGAGGTATGATGCGACAGGGGTACACGATGCAATACCACACACGAGGTGACAGTTTGCATACCTCTCCCTATACATGTTTTTGCAGAATGTCCAGCATTTCGCACCATATATGTCTGCTCTGTTCCGCATACATTTGTGGTTTCCCGGTAATATACTGTAAAATGCAGTCACTGTACTTTGTAACTACTGAGACATTTAAGCTATGGCCTTTACATTCTGGGGCTGATCTGACCTGTTGCAACCTGCTGTTATACTAGCCACCTTCTAGGTTACTCAGAGTATGTATAATGTCTGTCTGTAGGTTTGGACCTTTGCCCCTCCATTCACAATGGCTTTTTCCAGCTTTCTTGCATTAACAGATTGAGGGGTTATGACAGTCTGTGGGAATACCACCATTCCACTACCTCAAGTGCAAATTATGTGGCTACTGCCAGATTCAAACCATCAACACCATCACCCATGCTAATATCCCTAGCTTACGGAGCCACACAGGCTGCCAGACAGGGAGGAGTCATTCATCAAACAACCAACAGCCTACAGACATACATTGTCACCCCTGTGTTACATGAGACATGTCACAGCCCTGGAATTGGGTGGGCTGCTAACATACAACTGCGGAGATACTGCTACAGCAGCTGTATGGGTAGACTGATGAGTTGGGGGTGAGGGACGACCAGCCCATGCTCTGCTGGCATACACAGTCCATATTACAGTATTCCTTATAAGTGGTGATTAGGTGCGTGACTTACCTTGAGAATGCAGCAGTTGACAGACCTGTAGTTCAGGGTTGATTAATGCATACAGTCCCACAGCCAATACATGGTGAGGTACAGGTTACGTGGGCTGGCATTTTTATTAATATGTATGCGAGTTGGATTAAGGTGTTCGTGCATGTGCTATGCGTTGTCTCTTAGCCAAGGCCAGGGCACACTGGGCACATCTCTGTCTGCCTACATGGACAACCTCAGGGGTTTCTTCCTCAGAGTCCCCCTTTGGGTGTGGTTGTGTGGACCTAGGCACTGGCGGGGGGCTGTGTATCCTTTCCCTTTCCTGATCCTGCTGCAGCGGTGTCCGTATGATCATATTATATATATATATATATATATATAATAAAATGTAATATATATATATATATATATATATATATATATATATATATATATATAATAAAATGTAATATATATATATATATATCTATAATAAAATGTATCTATCTGTTGTGCAGTAGTCAACTGACTCTTTGCACGACTAATACCAATTCCCTATGCATGTTGTTGTAAACAGTCCTGCTGCTGGACCAGAAGATCCCTGGTTGGAGCAGTGAGAAACCAATTATCTAAACATGGGAACAGCAAGTACCCTAGCATACTGAGATACACTGCCACACCAGGGGGCCATGGTGAGATCAAAGGGCAGTGCCCTGAACAAGAAATGACTGGCATCCAATCATAAATTGAGATATCTCCCGGAATGCCTTACAACCTTGTTATGACAGCACGCATCCTGGAGGAGATCAATAGAGCCCACCCAGTCATCCTTCCTCGAAAGGGGTACAATGGACTGCACAGTGGCGATTCGCAACCTAGTTTTAAAATAGACTGTGGTGGCTCAGGTCCACAATTGGCCCAATGTCCCATTTTTTTTTTTTTTTTTTTTAACCAAAAATAACCTGGAATAGTCTTCAGATCCTAAATGGCCTGGGGTGACCTGATGGATGACTTTTTAGCAATTTTGATACCTCTGCAGCTGTGGATTCCATTTCACTGGGTGGTATATTGGAAATCCTACTGCTCTTCTGAGGAGGGGAAAAGTACAGTTTTGTACCTACCATAAATGTAGATGTTCGAAGATCCACATTGCTGCAGTCCTAACACTTGGGTAGTCCGCTGTCCCAGTCGGCCCGAATACCAAAGTATAAGGCTGACGTCGGTCAAGGCGCATTAGTCTGACGTCAGGACGTCAGGGTACAAATGCGCATGACCGACGTCATTTCCTCAGTCTTTTCTTGCCCCAGATGTCAGAAGACCCTAAAAGATAAGGCCAAAACCAAAAACACCAAACACTCCTGTACCAAACATATGTACAATATATACAAATTTACAAAGTACAACCCACCCACACAACCACCCCTAAACACAGAGGGGAAGGAGGGAGGTAAATTGGACTGCAGCAATGTGGATCTTGAACATCTACATTTATGGTAGGTACAAAACTGTACTATGTTCTTCATCTCACATTGCTGCAGTCCTAACACTTGGGTAGAATCCCAAAGCAGAGGTAAGGGAGGCTGGCAAATCACAAAGAAGCTGGAGCTGACAACATGCCCTGCAAAACAGCCGTGGCAAAACCAGCCCTAGATTTAGAGTAGAGAGGAAGGTGGTAATGCTTAGAGAAAGTATGCACTGAACTCCAAGTAGCTGCCTCCAAAATATCCTTAGTTGCCACCCCTTAGAAATGCTGTTGAAGTGGCAGTAGCCCTAGTGGAATGAGGCCTAATCCCAGCTGGAATCTCCTTGCCATGATGGGAATAACAAAATGCAATGCAAAACCCAATCCACTTAGAAATAGTTTGTTTTGACACAGGCTTGCCCTGAGAACTCAAAGCAAAAGAAACAAACAACTGCTGAGACTGCCTAAAATCCTTAGTCCTGCTTAAATAATAATGCAACTGCCTGTGTACATCTAAAGTGTGCAAAATCTTTTCCCCTTATTTTGGGGATCTGCATAAAAAGTAGGCAAATGAATAGTTTGGTTTAAAGCCACACTAGAAACCACTTTAGGCATAAAGGAAGGATTAGTATGCGTAAAGATACCCTATCCTTATGAAAAATCAGGAAAGGCTCAACCGCCATAAGGGCCTGCAATTCAGACACCCTTCTTGCAGAGGTAATGGCTAACAAAAGCAGTCTTCCATGACAAATATTTCAATTCAGCAGTAGCTGCAGGCTCAAAAGGTTGTAGAGTGAGTTTCTCCAACACAAAATTGAGGTCCCAAGCAGGAGTAGGAGCTCTACGTGGGGGTCTTATATTCTTTGCCCCTCTAAGAAATTGCTTGAACAAAGGATGAGAAAACAATGGTGGGTCACAATCATAGTGAGCTGAAATTGCTGCAGCATGAATCTTAATGGAAGAGAAAGACAAACCTTTGTCCAATAACTCAGTAAGATATTGAAGAGCCACACTCAAATTTGGCTCAGAAACATCCAAATCCTTTGCTGTACACCAAAATAAAAATCTCTTCCATTTTCTGCGTACACTTTCCTTGTACTAGGTCTTCTGGCTTCCATAATCACATTCAAAACTTGTTGAGGAAGCTGAGACCTGCTATGGTTCAAAACAGAATATGCCAGGCTGTTAGATGAAGAGAGTGAAGCTTGACATTGAGTAGATGCCGTCCTTCTGAGACAATAGGTGTGGAATCAAAGGTAAGGGCCATGGAGGCTTCCTTACCAGACTCCTCAGCAATGGGTACCAGTGCTGCGAGGCCAATCTGGAGCTATTAAAATCATCCTTGGCTTGTCTTGTCTGACCTTTAGGAGTACCTTTGGAAGGAGAGGCAGAGGTGGAAAGGCATACACATGAAGATTTTTCCAACTGAAAGAAAGAGCATCCACTTTCCAGGCTGTGTGATGAAACCTTTTCGTGCAAAACTTTGGCAGCTGGTGGTTTAGTGGAGAAGCGAACAGATCTATGTCTGGAGTTCCCCAGGACACTGTCAATGTCTGAAATACATGAAGATCCAGTTTCCACTCGTGGGGATCCATGATTTGCCTGCTTAACACATCTGCTAAGGAGTTCTGTGCTCCTGGCAGAAACCTTGCTTGAAGATTCAGTTGCAAGCTTAACGCAGTCTCCCACAAAATCATTGCTTGCCTGCATAGAGGATAAGAATGTGTTCCCCCTTGCTTGTTGATGTACCACGACAGTTGTGTTGTCTGTTAGAATCAACACCTGCCCTGGAAGAAGAAAATCCTTGAAAGCCAGTAATGCAAACTGGACTGCTAACATCTCCTTCATGTTGATATGTAGATGCTGCAGTCTGGCAGGCCACTTGTCTTGTATCCACTTTCCATTCAGATGAGCTCCCCAAGCTGTGTCTGAGGCATCTGTCGTTAGAATCTGACTCGCCTCTGGCCGGGTCACAGAGAATCCCTTGTTTAGGTGACATTCCTGAGCCCACCACAAAAATTCCTTTTGAATGCAAGGTATTATTTGAATGACAGTGTCCAAATCCTGGCAGTGCTGTGTCCATACATTTTTGAGATACCATTGTAGCTTCCTCATATGCAGTTTGGCATTGGGAAGTACCAGAATACAAGATGCCATGAACCCTAAGGCTTGAAGGACTGTCCTTGCAGTCAGCCCGGACTGATGAGATAGTTGATGGAAGTAGAGAAAGATTCTTTTGTTTGTCCGGGGTTAAAAAGGCCATCTGGGTTGCTGTATTCAGTCTCACACCCAGAAAGCACATGTCTTGAGAGGGTACTAGACTGGACTTAATTTCGTTCACAGAATACCCTAGGCATCTTAGCACTGCTATCACATATTCCAAATGCTGAAGAAGCACGTCCCTTCCTTGAGCCAGAAGCAGGCAATCGTCCAAATAAGGATAGATTTGTATTCCTTTTAGCCTGAAGAAAGCTATCACTGGAGCCAGAACCTTTGTGAACACTCTGGGCGCAGTAGATAAGCCAAAGGGCAATGCAGAGAACTGATAATGAGAATTCCCAGCTCGAAGACGCAGATACTTCCTGCAAATTAGTCTGATAGGAACATGAAGGTAAGCTTCCTTGAGATCCAAAGTTACCATCCAGTGATCTTTGCCCAGCAGAGGTAAAAGCTGTTGTAACGTCAACATTTTGAACTTGGGAATGTCCAGATAAGTGTTGAGGATAGACAGATCCAAAATTGGTCTCCACGTGTTCCCCTTTTTTGGTACTAGGAACAGGTGAGAATAAAATACTAGGCCCCTTTCTGGCACAGGAACCGGCTGAATGGCCCCTATTTGGAGCAACAGAGAAATTTGCCTGTGAGCCTCTTTCCTTTGTTGAGGAGGAATGCCTGGCATGCCTTTGAAAGGAGGCAAGGTATGGAAATAAAACCTGTAACCGTGGTGAATGATATCCAATACCCATCTGTCTTGGGTAATTAAACTCCAGTTTTCTTTGAAAAGTGCCAACCTTCCTCCTAAAGGTGCTGCCAGACGAGAAGATTCTGGCAGCTGAAAAGGCAGGTCATTGGGTCTGTTTACGAAAGGACTGACCCCTGCCCTCACCAGAAGACTGAGCAGGTGAACTCCCTGTTCTAGGCCTAAAAGAACCTTGAGCTCTGCCCCTACCACGTCTAGACCTACCCCTAGACTGGGAATCATAAGCAGGATATGTCCACCCCTTGGTAGGCCAATTTCTACTAAACTTGGAGGCTGAACCTGCAAAAATCTTTAACAGTCTGCATAGACTTAGCCTTGTCTTCCATTTTCTTTAGAACTGCTTCCACAGGCGAACCAAACAACACATCAGATTGTAAAGGAGCATCTAAAATCCTTGTCTTCACATGCTCAGCTAAATTCTGATCCCTCAGCCAGGCGTGCCTGCGAGCACCGAACCAGTGGCAGCCACCCTCGAAGAGGCCTGCACAGCATCACAACCACATTGCAAGAATGCTTACCCACCTGTTCAGAAACATGAACTAAATCCTGCAACTCTTTACACTCAATACCTTCCGCCAAAGCATCTACCTTAGACTTTAATTGTGAAAGGAGATAATTTTGGTATTTCAACATGTGAAACTGGCAATTCAAAGCTCTCATGGCCAAAGTGGAAGAAGTATACACTTTCTTTCCCCATCTATCCAAAGCCCTTGCCTCTTTATCCGGAGGAACAGGATTTTTAACAACAGAAGCCTTAACACCTTTAGGCCCCTGTGAAACAGTTTCTGGGTCTGCCCTAGGACTCTTAAAAGATACTTATGAGCTTCAGGCACCTATAATATCTATCGGTTTAACTGGAGCAGGAGGCAAAGAATCAGGGTTCAGAGAAGCCTCTGCAAAACATCCTCCACCACATCTAGAACAGGAGGTATAGCTAAAGGCCTATGCTGGGGTAGAAACAAAAATTCCCTAAGCCTTTTCCTGGAATCAGAGAAATCCTGACCTTCCCATTTAAAATGCTCCCTCATGGAATGAAGAGTCTCTGAAAATGAAAAATCCTCAGGAGGAGAAGCAGAAGGAGTAGAATCATCCACATCAGAATCAGAGTAAGGAATACTCCTGCAAGTCTTCAGCCGAAGACTCAGAAGCATCGAACACTGCTCAAAACTCCCAAGCTCAGGTTCCACCCTAGGCCTCTTATCAGGAGGGCATAGAACCTCTAATCATTGTAATCAAATCTTCTGCCATCTTAAGCATATGCTTCTTAGGTACAGACCCTGAAGAACTAGGGTAACACCTGAAACAAAACCTGGCCTGCCCCTGGGAGAAGCCTTGGAAACAGCAGGGAGGGCCTAACCACCTTAGGAAGGGAGGGAAGAACAGCTACCTGAGAAGCCCCTTCCGCCTGGCCTACCTCCTGAGAGGCCACATCCTGCAGTAATAAAGTCTCTCCCTGGGATTCCAAAGAAATTTCTGGCTGAACCTCTGGCTCCACCGAGCCTCTAAAGAACCGGCGTCCGGTACGGACGGTTCTTCAACCTAGGCTTTGCTGTTTTGTCCTTGCGCATTTTTGACGAAGCGGGCGTCGGAGCATCCGACGGCATTTTATAATTACACCGCTTCCCAAAAACTAACCTGGCACAATCTAATCTTCTCTTTATAGTGCGTTTGTTAAATCTAGCACAAGGCGACAGCCAACAACGTCGATGCTCAGGCCTAAGCAAGGAATACACAAGGTATGGTAATCCCTATGAGGTATCTGTTTCCCACAAGAAATACAGTTATTCACTTTTCTGACATCCGGTAAAATACTGAGGCAAGAAAAAACAAAATATTCCCCAGCGGGTACTTAGCCAACTTGGATTCGGTCTGAAACTCCGACTTCGGAAAATCTCAGAACGCCAACCTGCACTTGCAAAACTGCTTCTGCATCGGACCATGCGGCAAAAAAGACTGAGGAAATGACGTCGGTCATGCGCATTTGTACCCTGACGTCCTGACGTCAGACTAATGCGCCTTGACCGACGTCAGCCTTATACTTTGGTATTCGGGCCGACTGGGACAGCGGACTACCCAAGTGTTAGGACTGCAGCAATGTGAGATGAAGAACATCTAAGTAGTGTAACCTCCCGTGATTACCCTAAGTACCTAAATATCTTCAGTGATGACCTTCCAGGCTTGAGGTTGCAGGGATAAGTCCCCCCCCCCCCCAAAATGCCTCCAGAGGGTACCAGTTGGCCAATCCTTCAGAAGCACTGACAGGATTTCTCGGTATAAAGGAGCACAAAATACCCAATTCTGAGGCATGCTTTTGCCTCTAGGGTGAAATCCCTTGACACCCCGCCCCCCCATCTGTCAACAAGAAACACCCCCGAGATTTTCTAAATATCCTCTTCCCCTCTCTGGTTCCTAGCAAAGATGCTCTGAGGGGGTGGAGCAGCAGACAGGGTTTTACAGTCATGCTCATTGCAGGTGAGGTCTTAACCTTTGGTTCAGAGTGTTGACCTGTCAGAAGGGACATTAATGAAGGATGTTTTTAAGCGTTCCAGAAAGTCACATAATTGCATCCAGGCATGTCAGCAGAAGGCTAAGCCAGTGTCTGCTGCTCTAGCTATACCATCAGCTGCATTAGAAAGCAGACACACTGATACATTGGAAAGACTGTAGGGTACACAGCTGGGACTCCACAGTTTTCTAGATGTCCTCTGATATGTTACCCAACAGGGACTTGGTAAGTTCCCTAGTCAGATCCCTGTGGAGACATGTCACATGGGAAAAGTAGTTCCAAAGCTCTAATTGAAAGAGTCACTGATGCATATCTTCATTTCCCAAACCTGCCCAACCTCCCCCCCCAGACTACCTGTCCAACCCCCCCCCCGACTCCCTGTTAAGAGGGTGGTCAGCTCTTTCAAGAGTTCCCTCTTTGAAGCTGCCACCACAGCCATGGCATCTACCAGAGGACCTTTGCACTGGGGTGCTCTGTCCTTCAAGATGACAGAAATCTTGTCTGGTTTCATTGGAATTGGCTCCACCATATCAGGATCCTTCCAAGCTCAGGAAGCCACCAGATCTAGGCGATCAGTGGGTGGCACCCGAAAAGTCTCAAGGACACAGGCTACTCAGGAAAGAATGTATCGGTGGCTCAACCTCCTTGCTGTTTCATCAATTCTAGTACATCACCACAGGTGATGTCTTCTACAAGGATTAATAGGGACCCTTCCCAGTCATCCAAGTCCAGGTCTTCTGCAACTGAATCCAGGGGAGGAGTCCAAATGTCTCCAAGTTATTTCATAAGCTCCTTTCTCATTTTGACCTCCAGAGAAGGGTCAGAATCAGACAGAGAACTTGTGTAAAGAGCACCCCCACAGGCTGAATGAGGCAGCCCCAGGCGATGTGAATGGGTTGAGTCAGAAGCAGTATCCAACAAGGATTAAGACCTGAGCCAAGCACAAGAGGCGCATCTCTTTTCTTGGCCTGGCAGGAACCTTTTCACATACCTCAAAAGCTGAGGCAGCAATCCGAGTCAGTGAGACAACCCTCTGATCTGAAAGAGGTAGGAGGAACGTCTGCTATGACCCACACTGGCTCCAAGGCTGATAACAGAGCTGATCTATTGAGCGCAAGACCCCAAAGGGAAGAGCTGGATCAGAGACCTTCTGAGTTGATTCAACCTCCCAAGTCCCAGCACTGAGGCTTTGGTTCCGAGACTCATCTCAGTCAGGCAATTCTGAGTCAAAGAGAGTAAGGAATACTGTTAAGAGTAGTAAATAGGACTGCCTGCTCCAACGTGGGTGCTCTGGGGAAGCTCAGACCTATGGGCTCTGGATCCAAAGGCCAGACTGGAATAGGAGCTACCAATAAAGGGTTCATCTGGATGTGTACCCAGTTCTCCTGATGGGGATGGCACTGGAATAACTAGTTGGATCTGCTCCTGGAAGAATCTCTGCATCTTTCTGTCAACATCCATTTTAGTAAGGCTCTTCAATGAAAGACAGGACCTTATAGCCAAAGGTGGTCTCTAAGAACACCTCTCGAATAAAAAAATGGAGAATGGAAGAGACAGAGAGAGAGAGAGACAGAGAGACACACACACAGAGAGAGAGAGAGACACAGAGAGAGACACACACACAGAGAGAGAGAGAGAGAGAGAGAGAGAGAGACACACACACAGAGACAGAGACACAGAGAGAGACACAGAGAGAGACACACAGAGAGAGAGAGACACACACACACAGAGAGACAGAGAGAGACACACACACAGAGAGACAGAGAGAGAGAGAGAGAGAGAGAGAGAGAGAGAGAGACAGAGAGAGAGAGAGAGAGAGACACAGAGAGAGAGAGAGAGAGAGACACACAGAGAGAGAGACAGAGAGAGAGAGAGAGACAGAGAGAGAGAGAGAGAGACACAGAGAGAGAGAGAGAGAGAGAGAGAGAGAGAGAGAGACAGAGAGAGAGAGACAGAGAGACACACACACAGAGAGAGAGAGAGAGACAGAGAGAGAGAGAGAGACACAGAGAGAGAGAGAGACACAGAGACAGAGACAGAGAGAGAGACAGAGACAGACAGAGAGACAGAGAGAGACAGACAGAGAGACAGACAGAGACAGAGAGACGTGAACTGATTCGAAAAGTGATCAGATCCAACTGCCTGACTCAAGAGTTCTGATGGATATAGTGATCCCCACCCCCCTCCAATTTAATCAGGATACTTTTCTTTCTGCTTCTCTCTCTTTGGTGGCATTCAGTTCATCAAGTCATTTTTGCTAAATAAGCAGGAGTCAGCTGCACAGCTGACAAATGATCCAAATGTGTTGCTCCCAGGCAGTACACACAAAGGGAATGAGGATCCTACGGTGGAATTTTATGACCAGACTTGCACTTTAAGCCTGGAA
>NC_056733.1:659527559-659576977 GCF_019279795.1 Protopterus annectens | reverse complement strand
TAATGTACGAATAAATGCATTGCACAGAATTTCACAAAATTTTATATTTCATAAACATTTAATATTAGTGTTCATTTAAACCTCGAATTTTATTTGCCCTCAGTAAAATTTGCCATTTTAGTTCACTGGTCTCTAGTAATTACACCCATTGACATGTAGTTTATCTTGAATGTGCTTTACTACAGTAAAATGGAATTTCCTAAACCCATCACAACATATACTGTTTACTGAGGACATTTAACATATCTCTATCTTTAATGGCCTTGACCATGTTCTCTAACCATATACTCCAACAGATGCACACCCAGCCACCGGGATACAGAACCAGCAATAAAAATCCAAGTAACACACAAAAAAGCATATACTAAAAAAGCATATACTTCTGGTTTCTGTATGGCAGTGTAGTCCAAGCAACGACAGTTATTTCGAACACATCCAGAAGAACAAAACTCTATTCAGAGGTATAAAATACTTCCTTTAATTCCTTTAACCACAGCAAGTAAGCGCTTTCGCCCGGAGGCTTCTTCAGACTTGTACATACATCACTTCCCTCTCAACATTTAAATAGTTCTACATACAATTTCATTGGTTAATTTCACAACTCAAACTTTGTCACAATACAACAAAATTAATACACTCAAAAACACTTTAAAAACGAGCATACCATACATTACTCATTAGAATATGTAAATATAAATTCATATTAACAATGTAATGTGATAGGTATATAGAAAATATACTAAAAATTATAAAAATATATATATATAAAAAATGTATATGTGAAAATATGTATAAAAAATATACATATATACCACAAATAAAAACATACACATATCCCTAACGTATGTATCTAAAAGTGAACATTAAACTGTGAACTTTTATAATTCCTAAGTGAAATCTAGACATGAAACATATATACAAAGGGGGTCAACCTGTATTCACCTTCTAAGTTTCCTACTCCTTAAAATGGGCTTAATTTGTGTTTTGTCATTTAATCCAGGTGCATGATCTGCTTTGCACCTGATAATCCATTTTAATTCACATTCTAAGGTAAAATTGATAACATCTCCCCCCCTCGGATTAACAAAAATTTTTTGTATGACACAAAACCTAAATTTATGGATTGAACCCAGATCCTTACAGTGTTTCGCTAAAGCATTAAAGTCAGACCCTATTCTAATGTGATAAATGTGTTCTCTGACGCGTTCCCTCAATGACCTGTTAGTTTTTCCAATGTAAAATGCAGGACATGCTTCACAGCTAGCTAGGTAAACAACATCCTTACTACTACAATCTGTTTTAGTGCTAAAATTAAAGACATGCTTCGTGGTGGGATGTATAAAAGTTGTGTTTTCATCAACATATATACACTGATTGCACTTTCCACATTGTGTTGTATTAGGGCCTCCCCTATTTATATCTTCCTCTTTCTTAACATTCTTAGGATTGCATAATAATCTCTTGAGGTTAGGTTTGTTTTTGTAATATACCCTAGGTTTCGGACCTACAACTTGCTTAATACTTTCATCTAATAGTAGTATATCCCAGTTTTTAGCCATGAGATTTCTTAACTGCACTGCATCCTTGGTATAAAACAAAGAGGCCCTGAGTTCTCGTGTAGTTGGTACATTACTGATAGCAGATGGAGCGCAAGCCTCAGAAAAGTATGGCTTCGCTATATTGCTTCTAAGTTCATTAACTTCTATAATCCTTTTTTCCACTGTCTCACTATTATACCCTCTCTGATTCAGTTTAACTCGTAGGCCATCTAACTCATTCATATAACCTTCAATAGAGGGATTGAGCCTGGAAGCTCTTACAATCTGCCCTTTTACCACGTTATCAAACACGTGGCTGGGGTGCATGCTGTTCCTGTGTAAAAGTGTGTTCCTATAACACAACTTCCTGTGGACATAGGTGTTAAGCATCCCATTACTCAATCTATTTATACCTACATCTAGGTATGAGATGTTATCCTTTGAGAAATTTAAAGTGAATTTGAGAAATGTCGTAGAATTATTCATAAGTTCAACTAACTCAAACAGGGAACTCGTATCGCCTAGCCACACCAGGAAAAGGTCGTCCATAAACCTTCGATATATACCTACATTTCTCGAAAACAAATCCAGCTTATAAAGGAAGCTTTCTTCCCACCAGGCCATAACTAGGTTGGCGTAGCTATTGGCACATGAAGTGCCCATAGCTACGCCATCCTTCTGTATGAAAACATCATTACCAAACATAAAAATGTTATTCATAAGAATGGTTTCAAGAAAGAGGGAAATCAAATCAATTTTCTCATCTGAGAAATCTGAATGCTTTCTCAGATATTCTTGTACATACTCAATGCCCAGTTCATTTGGAATTACAGTAAACAAACTGACCACATCCAGAGTAACTAACAAGTAAGGTAGGGTGTCATCCTGTCTACTCATGTATGAATATAAATCAATCAGAAATTGTTTACTATCTCTCAATATATGTTTATTAGCATCTACCAACGGTCTTAAATGATGCTCTGTAAAAATGGAGAGTGGTTCAGTGATCCAACCTTGGCCTGCTACTATTGGTCTCATTGGTGGCCTAACTTGTGACTTATGAACCTTTGGCAAGCCTTGGATCATAGGTATCAAAGGGTTGCTAACCTTTAAATATTCATATAATTCCTTCGTAATGAGTGAAGACATAAGTAGATCATCCAACATAAACAATGTCTGAAACACCTTATCAGAGACAATGGTCATGTTTATTCTATCATAATAATTGGTATCACTTAGAAGTTCTAGCATAATGGAAGTATAATCATCTGTGTCCATAAGCACCGTTGGGCCACCCTTGTCAGCCGGTCTAATAACTAGAGTCTGATCATTCCTAAGGTCTCTTAGGGCTTGCCTTTGTGCATATGTTAGGTTATTCCTGTATCTGACACTTTTGTTCTTTTGAAAGCAATTATGAATGTCACTTTCCAATTTTTTAGAAAAAACATCCATTATAGGATGTAATTGTGGGATGTAGGTGCTATTAGCACGAAAGCTGGGACCATTTGCAGCATTATTAGAATTTCCAAAGTCCAATTTCAGTTGCACATTCCTAACAAATATTCTAGCATCTATAACTGAATCCACTACATTGCTTCTTTTCGTAGGGATGAAGCTAAGTCCCTTATTTAAGACCTGTGTCTCATGAACAGTTAGAACTCTACTAGATAGATTAACTATCAGTGATTCGTTTTCCCCCACATTTTCTTCAGGGTGGGGCCCTGGTATTCCTCGTATGATACTTTTCTTTTTTGCCTTCCCCTGCTTGCTGAGCGTCTCCTCCCCAGGTATTGGTCTTGCGCTGTGGGGAAAGGGGTACGTGTAGCCCTATCCACTATAGGCTTTGTATGCACATTGTCATATTATGGCCTAATTTAGATCTCACTACAGGCTCCGTATCTACGGAGTTATTGTTCATGGGTCCAGACAACTCTCCTGTTTCAACTCAACACACCTCTATTCCCTGACTTCCTAATGGGCTTCCAACTTCAATAATATCATTCTCAACGAACCTGTTTAAATTAGAGGGTTCATTTTTTTGTCCTTTTTGGGTTTAGCCCGTTTAACTTGGAGGGCTCCCCTTCCTCCTTTTGCAGTTCCTTTTTACTGAGGGTCGTCATTTCAGTTAGAGACGTCTTCTCTGGCTAGAGGAGATCTTTTTTTAAGTTAGAGACTTTCTTCTTAGCTGTTCACAAAAAAGTAGTTAAACTTGTTAGAGACTAGTTTCATTTTGCTGTGTCTGTAGTGGTGTTAGGGGGTGACAGTTTTTTCTGTTACTGCTACAGTATCTAAAGATTCTAGTGAAAAAGTTAGACAAACAGTCTGGGTTCAAAAAGTGTGACTCATGCACACACAAGATGTCTTTGACTGGCACATTAGCTGTGTTAACTGTTTAGGTGCTGTTCATCTGCAGGACTCCTACTCGATCTGCCATGCATTTAGTTCCAGGGTCCTGCATGAATGCAAGAACAAACTTATTGTGAAGGGTTTGCTTAAAGGCCACTTTTGATGTGGCGGTAGAAGGGAATCCGCCATCAAAATCCTGTGTCTCCCTCTTCTGAAAAGTCTATAAAAATATCTTCTTTCCTCACCTTCGGTGTCTGAGCTGGCTAAAAAGTCTGCATCTTCGGATCCAAAGGCTATTGGGCCCTAAAAGACAACCGCTCCATCGGCTTCAGCAGTTTTATCCGAGTCTGCTCGGAGCCACAAAAGGAGCTGGTCCCCTACTTTGGAAACAGTCTGTTCAGTGTCCCAGTCACCCCTGTTGCAATCTGTGGCTGGTAGCCATAAATCGTCCACCATTTCCGCTCTATCATCCAGGAGCCTCTCAGATGATTATGTGGAGCGGGTGGTCAAGATGTTGGTCCGTACACTGACCTTAGCTAAAATTTTTACAAGCCCAGCCTAGATGGAAGTGTAGCTGACTATTGTGCCTATGTTGTCTTCTGTTCCTCGTCTGACTTCGACAAGCTCAGAGCTGGAGTGCCTGCAAGTCCATGCGGTGGAACTGTCTGGTCCAAAAATTACCACTGGTATATTGGCCCTGACTTCTGCTCTGACCTTGTCGATGCTGTCTTCACTCCCTCCTCGGATCCGGGGAGGAGAGTCGGGTCGAGCCCTTGTTGAATCTGATTCTTCCATGCAGGGCCTCAACGCAGGTGAGTTCTGCGCCCACATCAGCCTTGGCACAGGTGAGTTTGGCACCCACATCAGCCTTTGAGCCATCCTCCTTGGCATGGTAGGGATCTCCAGGTTCCTCTGAGCTGGAGGCTCTCTCAGGCCGGGACCACGGTGCCTTCGAGGTGATGAGAAGCATGCTGTCTCCCCAGACTGCTCCACCCACAGCTCCAGCTACTCTTTCCCCCTAAGGGACTAGTGTCATCCTCAGTATCATCCCTCCCGCCCAAGCATGGAGAACCAATGAACAATCCCCTCTTTTCTGAAACCTCCCCAGAGTACCTCTCTGAGGAGGACCCTCAGAAGAGAACTTGTAAGAGAAAGCATATGGACTCCCCTGAGTCTGTCACATCCGATATGGACTTAGAGGATTCCGAAGGGTCCGCACGATCACCCTCCTGAGGATGTCTCCTTTTCAGACATCCTAGAGGTCCTGAAACAGAGAGGTGGTTGGAAGACCCTTTCCCCTTCTGAGGAGGAGTCCGTATACCTAGAGGCATTTGGATCTCGACCCTCCACCTCTTGGGTGTCTCTGCCTTTCGACAAACTGCTTGGTGTAGTCAGTTGTAAGGCGTGGGGCTCTTCGGAATCTGTTGTGTTGAGGCCCTACAAGTTTATTACAGCCCTTGATAAGGAGTTTTTAACCAAAGATGTTCCAGTAGATGCTATGGCAGTGGCTGCGGCCACCAAGAAGGAATTAGAGGAGACTTCATCTGTTCATCCACCGAGTAAGGAATCCCAAACGATAGACAGATATGGGAAGCATATGTTTTCCTCTGTGGCCTTCACACTCAGGTCACTGAACTACTTATCCCATTTCACCTGACTTCAGAGGGATCTCCTAAAAGAGCTAGGAGATTCCCTCCAAGGTGCTTCAGCTGAGTGAGTGCTGGACAAGGTAAATTCTCAGCTCGCAGCTTTAAACTCTGTAGTGAACTCCTCCATGCATCTCATCTCTTGTGCAGCAGATGGAGCGAGTAGGGCACTAGGAACAAGAATAGCTTTTAGAAGACGTTCCTGGATGCACCTTTGTGAGTTTGCTGAACCTGTTAAGTCTTCCTTTATAAATGCCCCTTTTGACAGGCCATCCTTATTCGGGCCAAAGGTTAGACGCACTGCCAGGTGCGAGCAAGATGGCAAAACTCTGCGTGGGAGTTTGTTTCTCCGTCCCTACCAGGCCTTATCCCCAAGGCCAGAAGGGTGGAAAAATGTGGTTCCAGAAATCCCAAGGAGCTTCACCGGATGCATGTGGTGAATTTTTCCCCGGGGGCAGAGGGGAAAATAATGGAAGGTGCTGCCCTCGCGGCATGAGGGGGTTTGCAGAATCAGGGTGATAGAGATCTTTCCAGCGCTCCTGAAGGGAGGCCTGCCTGCCCACCTCTGGAGGCAGTTGGGGGCAGAGACTATCACTGTACCCAGCAGCCTGGGTAAGTATTACCCAAGACATATGGGTACAGTCGATTTTGTATCTAGGGGATACGTCCTACCTTTTTCTACCCCACCCACACCAGCAAGATCAATCCCAGACATTCCACCCTGTCAAAGAGATCAAGCAGTCCTAGAAATTCAAAGTTTGCTAGAAAGAGTCATCCAAAAAGTCCCCACAGACCATATCGGATCCAGAACTTGCTCAAGGTTCTTTAGTTCCAAAGAAGACAGAGGACTGGAGGCCCATTTTGAATCTCAGCAGACTGAAAAAGTCTGTCAAGAAAACAAGTTCCGAATGGTGACACTGCAGTCCATGCTCCCTTTTCTGGGATAGGACAATTGGATGTGCTGCATCAATCTCTAGGATGCGTACTACCATGTAAAGATGGACAGGTGATCCAGGATATACCTATGCTTCCGGCTGGGAACCGGTCATTGCAAATTCAGAGCTCTGCCCTTTGGACTATCTACAGCCCCCAGAGTGTGTACCAAATGCATGGTAATAGTCATGGCTCACCTGAGATGGCTGAAATTCTGGGTGTTTCCATACTTAGACTGGCTCCTCACCTCCACCACCCAGCATCTACTGACCAAGGCAAAGGGACACCACTATACATCTATGCTCAGAGCTGGCCATTACTGTAAATTATGAAAAATCTGCCTTGTTGCCTTTACAGTATATTTCATTCATAGAAGCAGACTTAAACACAAACGACATGGTAGCCAGATTGCCTCAGGAAAGGGTGCAAACACTGTGCTATCAGGTGTCAGTCTTGCTCTTGAGAAGGAAGGTGCAGGCAAAGTTTGTTCTCAAGGTTCTGGGGTCTGTCAGCAGTGATAACTTAGTCCCACTGGCATGTTTACACATGGGTATTACAGTGGCTTCTCTGCTCAGTGGTCCATGCAGGTGTTACCGATGTCACACAAGATCCTCATTACGGATACCTTCAAGAAGGACCTACGTTGGTGGCTTCATTCCACGCAGGTGATGATAGGCAAGTTAGGCCGGGCAATTTTTATGCCTCTCGAGTGGTCCCTGAAACAAGAAGTCGTGAACCAAATTTTTTGCAAGTGGAGCCAGCCTTGTTGCAACCTCTTTGCCACTTCCATGAACACCAAATGCAGTAGCTATCGTGCCTTAACCCCCCCCCCCCTCTGGGGGAGTCACCAAGGGATGCACCTGTTCACGATTGGCCCTTGGCACTAATTATGCCTTTCCTCCGTTTCCATTGATACCCAAAGTTCTTCAGAAAGCTGTCATTGAGTCGCAAACTGATTCTCATCTTTCCATACTTGCCTCAACAAATCTGGTTCCCTTTCCTTTGGCCCCATCTTCAAGAGGAGCTTTGGATCCTAGACCCAGTTCCCGACCTTCTGACCCCTCTGTTCAGACTCTCAAGCTGAGAGTTTGGTTACTCCACTTTCCATCTTAGCCAGGCTTCCAAATGTTTCCCCTGCGGTACGACACGTTCTGGTCTCGTCGCACAAGATCACAACTAGAAAACTGTATGGTAGCAAATTAAAAAGTTTTCTTGCTGGGCTGCCAAAAGTCATATAGATCCCTTTACAGCCCCCATTTCTTCAATTCTTGAATTTTAGCAGAAATTTTCAATCAAGGTGCAGCTGCAGCCAATGTACGAGTACAACTTGCTGCTATTTCAAACTTCCATGTAGGAGACAAGGGATTTAATGTTATGTCAGTACTTTTCCGTTAAACCCCTACCACTTCGTGCTGCTGTGTTTTGCCGGTATTTCAACACAACTGAAGCAGCACACAAACTCAGAGCTAACCATGTAACAAGACAGAAAAGTGAAGCAGTCATTCTAGATAATGTCACTTAATTCGGAATAAAACAGTTGAACTGTCAGGTGGTGAAAACCTGTAAAAACCTTTTTTTTCACAGGTAAAGAATCAACAGCAAATATAACCACTGATTGCTATTCAGTTGTATTGACACATATGCTTTAAGTGCTTAGACGTCCACCGACATAACCATCACCTAAATACGTTTCCACAACTACAATTGAAAGGGCTACTAAAACAAAGTGTAGTGTCCAAAATATTTCACTGAACAACATGGGCTTTCTTTCACTGGAGAAAACATGTGAAAGAGGATGGAAGGGGAGGGGGGTATGACATCTCGACACAGTCAGGTGTCCAGGCCTTATTTCGGGACCGGTACTAATCCATGACAGTAAAGAGGGACTCTCAATCAATAGAGAGCCGAAAAAAGGAAATCTGGCTGCAAACAGAATATAAAAAGAACTTTACCTACCTCACTTTCTTTATACATTATCAGTTGTTAAAACAGTTCAACATGTCTAGTTTAAAGACTAACTGTAAAGACTAACTGCAGGAAAGAATGATGTACTGTCGGCTACTAAAGAATCCTTCCAGTTTACTTTACCACCGTACTGCAGATTAGACCAATGCCCCCTTATTCAAGACCCTCACGAGATAAAAAGCACAACTGTAGTTTGCGAAGTGATTCGCCTCTTTCACGTACCTTGAGTAATATACATACATGAACAACATGCTAAGTTGTACTATTTTATATGCAGTTCTATTTTATATGCAGTTCTATGCACACTTGCCAATCAGTCACCAAGCAGAAGTAACTTCAGATGTTGGCACGCATTTCTTTTGTCTCTTTTGAGTTCTCTCAATTTCAGCAAAACCCAATTTGTTGGTCGTCCCAACAGCTCAAGTGTTCTAGTGTGTTCCCCTACAAGTACAGCAGTGCACGGCTTAGAGAGAATGATCCAAAAGTAAAAAAGCCAGCACAAAGGTGCATCAGGTGCAACTTTTTATTAAAAAGTTAACACCTATAGACCGGTTTTGGCATACATAAAAGAGCCTTTCCTCAGTGTAACTGAACAAAAAACCAAGCAGTCCCTTATATACATACACCCATGTATAACGAAGATAATTCATTGGCTGTTCACAATTGCTCATTCAGTCCAGGGGCAATCAAACCCCCTAGTTTAATTATCCATCTTTTTTCTTTATTAAGTATATTGTGCCAACCAATTTTATTTGTTCCATCTCCCTTGATGATATCAGTAACTGTAAATCTAAATGATGCTGCAGGATGAACAACCACATGTTTATGTAATGCATTAGTAAGCCTTTTTGATTTAATGTCACTCATGTGCTGACTAAACTTCACAGGCTTAGACGTCTGGCACAGGCTTAGACGTCTGGCCCACATAAAAGGCTGAACATGTACAGGTGGCCAGGTATATGACCCAATCAGACGAACAGTTAGCTAATAATTTGATGTCATAAACATGACTAGTGTTGCGACTACTGAAAGTTTTTGGCTGAGCCTAATGCAGTGTGTACAATGGCCACAACTATAGCAGGCCCTGAAGGACATCCCCCGATAGAGTAGATTGTTGAAGGGGGGCAACCATCCGGGCTGGCACCTTATAGTGGTTAAAGTGGAATGCCAAAGACCTACCCCTTCTAAAACCAAAATGGCATTTATCCCCAAAAAGTGTCCTGATCTTCTCATCTGCTTGTAAAATGTTCCAATTCTGTTGTACAACTTCACAAAAAACAGAAGTATTCCAACCATATGTGGTAATCATTCTAATAGGAGCTGATCCAGAAGTAAATTTGTCTTTATAGCATAAGAGCTCCTGTCTGTCCATACCACTCACCTCCCTACATGCCATTTTGATCACTCCAGATTTGTATCCATGTTCCTTAAATCTCCTAACCATATCCCTCTTGGAGGGACAGATTCATTTCCCAGAGGCTCCCTTCACTCTGGAATAGAATCCCAATTCATGTTAGACATAGCCCCTCGCTGACCCTCTTCAAGCGAAATCTGGACGCGTGGATGGGAAATCGCAAATTCACCCCTGGGATCTCTTCTGTGTCCCTGCTAGACAGAGGCACAGTAAACTAATCTTAAAAGGGTACCTTCTGTGACCTACTTTACAGAGGCACAGTAGGTTAATCTAATAGGGAGGCGGAAGCGAAATACACTCTGGCTAGGCTTATAAATGCCCTAGGGCAGATAGCCTAGTATCTACCTATGAACCTATGATTATGTTGATCCCTGTCGGAGCAAATGTGTTTTATTCTCATGAACTGAGACTTCGGTATATTCTGGATGACATGTGGCGGATGATGGCTGCTGGCATGGAGGAGCGAGTTGTATTCAGGAAATTTGGGGAACACCTGCGTCTCCAAAGACCCATCGGTGTTTTTAGTTATAAGAACATCCAAAAAGGTAATATGACTTGGATCTTGTGTGCAGGTAAACTCATTACCCCATTTAGGTATTCCACAAATTCCTGTAAATACTCCAAACCCCCTCTCCATGTCAGCCAACAGTCATCCAGGTAACGTCGCCAGATGTCCATTTCTGGCAAATAAAGATTGTTTAAGGGATTATATGCAAGTTGTTCTTCTATAAAGGCCATAAACAAATTGGCATAAATGGGGGCAAAGGATGACCCCATGGCCGTACCCTTAGTTTGCCAGTAACATTGGTCCTGGTAATAAAAAACATTTTTCGTCGGGACATGTTCTTTCATGACCACTAACAATGTATTAAATCCAAGGGAATATAGTTGGGCAACTCCAAGCCAATGTTCCACCGCCAAAAGGCCAGCCCAATGGGAGATATTGATATATAAAGAAACTACATCCAATGTACAAAGAAGTCAATGGGGATTCAACTTGAGCATCTGATGTAATTTGCAAAAACTCTGTGGTATCGCGAATACGAGATCTCACCAAAGGCAACAACGGTTTAAGATATTGTGTCAAAAACACTGCCAAGGGCTCCGTCAATGATCCGATACCTGAAACAATAGGTCTACCCGGCAGATTAGATAAAGATTTATGAATTTTTGGGTAGCAAGTATAAATATTGATGTTAAGTTGTCTATCTCGCCTTCATTCTTGCTGGATGGGTTCGGAGCCGACCTCGGCTCCGACTCGGCCACTCTAAAAGCTCGAGAGTTGGTTCCACCGGCTCGAGGCTCCCCTTATATCCCACAATGCTAGGCGAGAGTTACCTCAGATCTCGTTTGCCGCTACAGCTTCGAGGTTGGTTGCTTCTACCGGTTCCTGGTGAGTGTTAGCTTTTCTTCAAAAAGTTACTCTTTTTTCCCCTTTTAACTTTAATTCTTCCTAAATTAGTGTAGAACATAGATCCTTATCCCCGACCCTAATTTTCCCGTTTTTTCTTACTAAAAGAACCGTTGGTTCTTCCCTTGGGCCTTTGGCCTTCCCTTCCCTAGGGAGTGTTTGTGTAGTTTACTTTAATTTTTGACTTAATTATTAGTATTTTTACTAAAATTGTTATTGTTTTTAGTATTACTAATTTTTACTGACAGGGTATAACTGTGTGTTTGGGTGTGTGTTAGTGTACACCTGTCAGTTAGGGAAATGTCAAACGAAGCAAAGGTCTCTGGATTCAAGAAGTGTGATGCGTGCTGTCAGAAAATGTCTCTGACAGACGCTCACACTTCTTGTGTCTATTGTCTGGGGCCTTTGCACCTGCAGGACTCCTGTGCTGTGTGCCATGGCTTCAGCCCCAGGGTCCTGCAGGAGAGAAAAAACAAGTTGATTCTGAGAGGCTTGTTGAAGCCAGAGGATTCCCTGTCAGTTTCAACAGGGAAGCCCTCTAAGGCATCGAGGTCTTCGGCTCCGGCTTCTGAGCCGAGACCTCAGGTTGTTCAACCTTTGCCTTTATCGGCTCCGGCTGGAGCCGATAAGACTCAGTCCACAGTTTCTGTGGCTTCCTCGGCTCCGACCAGAGCTGAGGTTATCGAGTACCGTGTCGGCTCCGACAAGATCTTGAGCCGACAACCAGAAAGAGGTCTAGGTCACCTTCTCTTGGCTCCGTTCATTCGGCTCCAGGATCTCCTCTGCTGTCTGAACGGAGCCAAAGGTCTCATTCCTCTAGGTCATCGAGGCTTTCCGATCATGACCTTCAGAGGGTGGTGAGTCGACTACTTAAGTCCGAGGCACTAGCCCAGATGCTTCAGAGCCCGACTCATCAGTCGGTGCCTGCCCCGTCCATCAACTCTTTCCTCCTTCGACTCTCTTGAGTTCGAGCCGGGTCGTGTCGGACACGAGATTGTGGTCACTGCGGAGCCGAGACAATTGTCTTCGGCTCCGTCGCCGGCTCCGTTTTCTTCCTTGGAGGAATCTCGGCGCCGGACCTCCCTCGTCGGCTCGAGGGGTGAGTGGCATCGGACCCTTGTCCGACCCCCTCTCCCTCTCGGTGCTTGGGCGCTGGTGAGTTCGGCTCCGACATCGACCTCGGAGCCATCACTGTCGGTGCCGAGGGGTCCTTAGCTCCTCGGAGCGGGGACCTCTGGCTCTGCCTGACAGGGGTGCATTCGAGGTCATGCGGAGTGTGTTAGAGCCTGGCTCTACTCCACAGTCGGCTCCGTCAGCCCTCCTTCTATGCTGCCTCAGGGTAAGTCGACTCACTCCCTCATCCCGGACCGCAGAGAGCCAGCTCCTCAGGAGCCCCTTTGGGATTTCATCCTCTTCCGAGGCCTCTCCTGATTTGGCAGAAGAGCCTCCTCGGAAGAGGAAGTGCAAGAGGAAGCACATTGACTCACCTGAGTCTATCACGTCGGACACAGATCTGGATGATTCTGAGGGTTCCCCGTTCCCCTTCTGAAGATGTCTCATTTGCAGACATTCTGGAGATCCTGAAACAGAGGGGAAATTGGCCAGCCCTCAACCCTTCGGAGGACGAATTTGTGTATCTTGAGGCGTTTGGCTCTCGTCCTTCCACCTCCTGGGTGTCCCCCCTTGTACCCCCTCATGCAGGTGGTTGCTAAGAAGGCATGGACGGCTCCTGATTCAGTGGACCCCACTCCCAGGAGACCCTCCAAATTCATCACAGCTCCATCAGACAAGCAATTTTTATCAAAAGGAGTTTCTGTGGATGCTATGGTGGTAGCTGCCGCCACAAAGAAGGAACTGGCTGATCCTTCAGTGCCTGTCCATCCACCTAACAAGGAATCTAGGTCCATGGATAGGTGCGGAAGCGGATGTTCTCCTCAGCGACATTTACCATGCGTTCGCTGAATTACCTGTGCCATTTCACTCGTCTTCAAAGGGACTTGATCAAGGAAGCGAGTGAAATGTTAAAGGACCCTACAGCTGCGGGTTTCCAAGAGAAAATGAACACGCAGCTGGCTACCCTTAATTCCATATCCAACTCCTCCATGCGCCTCCTCTCTTATGCGGCCGATGGAGCGAGCAGAGCCGCAGGGACAGGGGTAACCTTACGTAGGCACGCCTGGATGCGGCTATGCAACTTTGCGGAACCTTTCAAGACGTCTTTCACGAACTCCCCTTTTGATGGACCATCTCTTTTGGTCCTCAAGTGAAAGAAACCCTGACTAGGTGCGAGACTGATGGCAAGACCCTTTCTGCCGTCGGAGGCCGTCTTGCTACTCCTTCTAGGCCCTACCCCAAAGGCCAGAAGGGTGGGAAGATGTGGTTCCGTAAACAATCTCAAGGGACTTCGCCTGACGACAGAGTCGTTTCCTACCAAAGGCAGAGGTGGGAATAACAATGGTAGACGGCCCTAGGGGCAGGGGGTCCGCAGAACCAGGGCAATCGGGAAGCTTTTCCTGACAAGCCCTTTCAGCATCCCTGAGGTGTTGCCCGACTGCCCATCTTCGGAGGCAGTCGGGGAAGATTGTCACTGTACCCAGAAGCCTGGCTAACCCTGACTCAAGACAAATGGGTACAGTCCATCATTTCGAAGGCTATTCTATCCCCTTTCTTCGTTTTCCAAATCAGTCAAAAATCCCTTCCAGATGTTCCACCGCTCAAAGGGATATAGCAGCTTTGGAAATTTCAAAACTGCTTACAAAAAGAGCAATTCAGTTAGTGCCAGCAGACCAACAAGGATCCGGAATCTACTCAAGGTTCTTTTAGTTCCAAAGAAAACAGGGACTGGAGACCGATTTTGGATCTCAGTGTCTTGAACAAATCAGTCAAGAAAACAAGATTTTGGATGGTCACACTGCAATCCATTCTTCCCCTTTTGGGCAAAGGAAACTGGATGTGCTCTATAGACCTTCGGGATGCGTACCATCACATAAAAATGAACAGACGCTCCAGAAGATTCCTCCGCTTCAGGCTGGGAACCAGTCATTTTCAGTTCAGGGCCCTGCCCTTTGGTCTCACCACTGCCCCGGTGTTTACCAAATGCATGGCAGTGGTAGCTTCTCACCTGAGACGACAAGGATTCCAGGTGTTTCCATATTTGGACGACTGGCTTCTCACAGCTCCCACCAAGCATCTCCTTTTGATGGCCAGAGATTATACTTTTCGCGTTTGTCAAAACTGGGTATTTCAATAAATTGCGAAAAGTCTGTTTTGTCGCCTTGTCGTACTATTACCTACATAGGCGCAAATTTAGATACTATAAACATGTCTGCAACGCTAACGAACCAAAGGATATCAGACATTCACAAATTGGTGTCACTTCTTCTCAACAACAACAGAGCCAAAGCCAGGTTAGTTCTAAAGGTGTTGGGAATCATGGCAGCGGCCATACCTCTCCTCCCATTGGCCAGATACCACATGCGGATCCTTCAGTGGATGCTTTTTCTCAATGGTCATACCAGGAACTTCCAATGTCTCACACCATTATGATCACGCAAGCATGCAAAAGCATCTCATGTGGTGGATGTCTTCCCACCAGCTCCTGTCGGGAAGACCATTTGTTCCACCTCCTCCGGTTGCTACTCTGACAACGGATGCCTCCCTGATCGGGTGGGGGCATTATCAGGGCAGGACAGTCCAGGGCACATGGCAGCCAAGCGAATGCCACTTGCACATAAATGTTCTGGAGATGAGAGCAGTGCTTTTAGCGTTGCACGCCCTTCAAGACTCTCTTCCCTTGTGAGAGCTTGTCATCCAGACAGACAATATGTCTGTAGTGTGGTACATCAACAAACAAGGCGGAACCAGGTCATACCCCTGTGTCGAGAAGCACTCAGACTGTGGCAATGGGCGATTTCTTCTCAGCGTTTTCTGATAGCAACGCACATCCCGGGAAGTCCAATCACATTGCGGACAAGTTGAGCAGAGCTATACTCATGCCTCACGAGTGGTCTCTGAAAGACTCTGTAGTGAGAGAGATATTTCTCAAGTGGGGTCAGCCTTGCTGCGATCTTTTTGCTACTCCCCAAAACAGCAAGTGCAGAGAATACTTCACTCTATTCCCTTTACCAGGCCAACCCAGCAGGGACGCTCTAGTCCAAGTTTGGCCCGGGGACTTCTGTATGCATTTCCTCCTTTCCCTCTGATCTCTCAAGTAATACAGAAAGCTATCGCTCAGAAGGCCTCATTGATCCTCATTGCTCCTTACTGGCCTCGACAAGTGTGGTTCCCCTTTCTACATCGTTTTCTTTTGGAGCGACCATGGAGTCTGGACCTAGTTCCAGATCTTTTGATCCACCAATCGGGTCAGTTTCATCGCTCCCTCCCCTCTCTGAACCTCACTGCTTGGTTCCTCCAGTTCCAACCGTAGCCAGGCTTCCTCAATTATCTCACTCGGTTAGAGATATATTGATAGCTTCCCATAAATCTTCCACTCGAAGATTTATTTGAGTAAGTGGAAACGTTTCTCATACTGGGCACAAGGAAAGGACATAGATCCTTTCACCGCTTCCATCCAACTAGTCCTTGATTTTCTAGCTGAACTCTTCCATGCAGGTTCATCTCCATCTACTCTTAAGGTTCAATTGGCAGCTATTTCTAATTTTCATGTGGGCATTTCTGAATCTGCCCTTATGTCCCACAAACTTTGCAAAGCCTTTTTGAAAGGAGTTTTTCTTCTCAGACCTCCTATAAGAAATCCTCCTTCTCCTTGGGACCTAAATTTAGTTCTTGCTTCTTTGATTCTTTCCCCTTTCGAACCTGCAGCTTCATGTTCCTTGAAATTATTATCATGGAAAACTCTCTTTCTGGTGGCTATCACATCAGCTAGAAGAATTTCAGAACTTCAAGCACTCAGTTGTCGTTCTCCTTATCTCTTGTTCCATAAGGACAGAGTTTCCTTATGAACTAACCCGTCCTTTTTGCCTAAGGTGGTTTCAACATCAAATCTAAACCAATGCATTGACCTCCCTGTCTTTTTCCCAGAGTATTCAAATAGGTCTGAACAAAAATTACACTGCCTGGATGTTCATCGTCAATTAAGGTACTACTTGGACAGGACGAAACAATTCAGAAAATCTGATCAGCTGTTTGTCTCCTATGAAAGCAGAAAGGGACTTCCAGTTT
Source organism: Protopterus annectens (assembly GCF_019279795.1). Taxonomy (NCBI): domain Eukaryota; kingdom Metazoa; phylum Chordata; order Ceratodontiformes; family Protopteridae; genus Protopterus; species Protopterus annectens. The sequence goes on along the minus strand of NC_056733.1, from coordinate 659,560,543 downwards.
CAAAGGTATCATTATCCAGATGGCTAACATCTCTGATTACCCTTGTGTATGAGATTAGACACCAAAACTGCCTAATAAACCTAAAGCCCATTCCACCAGAGCTTTGGCTACTTCTCTAGCCTTCCAAGACAGACTGCCTATTGACACCATTTGTGCAGCGGCTACTTGGGCTACTCCTCACACTTTTATTTCCCATTATAAGTTGGATTTAGCTTCTAGGCATAGAGCTAATTTTGGTTCCACTGTTCTCAGGAGTCTGTTCCGTTAGGCCACCGGGACAAGGTGCTAGGGGCGGTCCCATCCAGCAAGAATGAAGGCGAGATAGACAACTTAACATATAGAAGTTATGTTCTTACCATAACGTTCCATGTTAGTTGTCTTCTTCTCGCCTTCTTCTTGCCCCACCCTCCTTCCCCTGGCCTGGACAGACCTAGAGGAGTTGTGATCGTGACCTCTCTTTCTACCACCTCTTTCTTAGTCATATGCTATTATGCATATTTCTTGTTTCAGGATGTAGGTCACCCCTTTTCTTCCTGCTGTTAGAGGTGGATTCTGTTTACAGTTATACTGTTATTGATATAAGCTGGGTTAGCTTACAAACGAGATCTGAGGTAACTCTCGCCTAGCATTGTGGGATATAAGGGGAGCCTCGAGCCGGTGGAACCAGCTCTCGAGCTTTTAGAGTGGCAGTCGGGCAGGTCGGCTCCGAACCCATCCAGCAAGAAGAAGGCGAGAAGAAGACAACTAACATGGAACGTTATGGTAAGAACATAACTTCTATTTTTTTAGGGTCTGCTACAGTAAGATGTTTAGCAGTATTATTGGATATGATCCCCTCATCAATGGCCAATTGGATGAAATCATCAATCTGGTGTTTTAAATCACTTGTGGGGTCCAGTGGCATGGACATATAGTACATATGATTATCCAATTGTCTCCGAGCTTCATTGTTATAAGTGTCAAAGTCCATCACCACAATGGCTCCCCCCTTATCTGCTGGTGTAATAACAATTTTGGTCTTAGATTTGAGTTCCATTAATGCGTCTTGTTGAATCTTTGAGAGGTTGTGTGGTTTAATCTGGGCCTCACCATGATAAATGTGTAAGCCTGGAAAGTGGATGCTCTGTCCTTCAGCTGGAAAAACGTATCAGTCTATGCCTTCTCCCTGCTGCCTCTGCTCTCCAAAGTACTACTAAAAGTCAAACAGGACAAACCAAGGATGATTTTGATTGCTCCATACTGGCCACGCCAACACTGGTACCCCCCTCCTGCACAGTGTGGCACTGTTATCTCCATGGCACCTGCCTCAGACTCCTTCCCTGCTGTCTCAGCAGGAGAACCAGATTCTGCACCCTCAGCTTCAAACACTGAACCTTGCAGCCTGGCTAATTACTTCAATTCTTACCATCCCTCAGCAAACCTGTGATGGATGTCATCTTAAAGGCAAGGAAGCCTAGTACTAGAAAATCTTACGCTGAAAAATGGAAAAGATTCTGTGCTTGGAACCAGTCTCAAGGGATGAGCACAGCAGCGCCCAATTTACCTCAGATTTTACAGTACTTAACTGAGATGCTTCACAAGGGCCTGTCTTCTTCAGCCATTAAAATCCACGCCTCAGCCATTTCAGCTCATTATAACACAGAACTTCCCCTCTTCTCTCATCACTGCTCAAGCAGTACCTCAGAGGAGCCAAAAATTTGAGACCACCCAGGAGAGCTCCAACCCCAGCCTGGGACCTTAACTTTGTACTGGAGAAACTCACTCTTCCTCCTTTCGAGCCAGCTGCTACTGCAGACTTGAGATTTCTTTCTTGAAAAACAGCTTTCCTTTTAGTAATCACTTCAGCTAGAAGGGTATCTGAATTATAGGCCCTTATGGCAGTGGAGCCTTTCATCATCTTTCATGCGGACAGGGTATCACTCAGGACCAGTCCATCTTTCATGCCCAAGGTGGTATCCAGTGTGGCTCTAAATCAGTCCATTCATTTGCCAACCTTCTTTCCCAATCCACATAACAAAGGGGAAAGGATTCTGCATTCCGTGGATGTGCACAGACAACTTAGATTCTACTTGGACAGGGCTAAGCCTCAAAGAAAATCTGAACAACTGCTGGTAGCATTTGCTGCAGGGGCAGAGGGGAAGGCTATTTCAAAACGAACCATTTCTAAATGGATAAGCCATTGCATCAATTTCTGCTATAAGCACCATGGAAAACCTATCCCCCAGGGGATCAGACCTCATTCCACTAGGATTGCATCTACTTCTACAGCCTTTCTCAGAGGCGTTCCTACCAGGGACATCCTAGAAGCTGCTACCTGGAGTTCTGTACATACTTTCAACAAGCATTACAATTTGCCAATTTTCTCTAATTCCAGAGCTGGCTTTGCCACTGCAATCTTGCAGGGCCTTATAGCTGCTCCTAATGCTATCTAAACTCCTCCTCCCACTCATATCTTTGGGAATCTACCCAAATGTAATGACTGCAACAGTGAAACATGAAGAACATAGTACAGTTGTGTACACTTACCATAAATGTAGATGTTAGTGTATTCACTGTTGCAGTCCTGGTTACCCTCCCTCCTTCCCCCTAACTTCTTTTGGCTATACCTCTGCTTTCCTTTACTATGCTTAAAAGCCTTTTTTGTGTATTTGCTTTTTTGTTGGCGGTATACCTTTGTGTTTTTTATGTTTAATTGCTCCCCATTAGGGGGGCACCTGACATCTGGGGCAAGAAAAACTGATGTAATGGCGTCGGCTGCATGTTTTATACCCCTGACGACCTGACCTCATGGAAGAAGGGACAGCAACTGACACAGGACCCAAGACTTTGTTAATCAGGCCGACTGAGGGCAACCTGCAAGCAGATTACCCAAATGTAATGACTGAAACAGTGAATACACTACATTTATGGTAAGTGTACACAACTGTACTTTACACCTGCTGGATGTTCAAACAGTTATGTTTCTACCTTCACAGAATCAAACATTTGAGGAAATCTTAACTATTTGTTTCGTTTTCTGAATCAAAATTAAGTAAACCAGTTTCTAAAGTGAGTTTGGCCAAATGGTTGACTGATTGTAGTACCCTTGTTTATGAAAAAGTGGGAGTGGGTTTGCCTTTACCAAAACTATCAAAAGCCCCATTCCACCAGGTCTATGGCAACTTCAGCCTTTTTATCTAGAACTTCTTAGGATGATATTTATGCAGCTGCAGCTTGGGCTAATCCTCATACTTTTTTTTGCTCATTGCAACTAGGATCTGGTCTCGTGGGGAAGAGCAGGCTTTGGCTCGACTGCTCAGTAATATCTTTTCTTACAATCCTCCCAGGATTTAAGTAACTTGGGACTCCATCCTAACAGCTGAGGAATGAGCAAAACTTACAACATTGGATAAAAAAAGTTATGAACTCACCATAACGTTTTATCTGCATTGTCCATTTTCTTTCTTCAAATTCCCACCCACCAACTCCCTCCTTACTTTATTCCTGGAAAGATTGAAGGATATTGGAGAAACTTTTGTTCCTTGTTTGAGCCCCAGATTCTGTTTTTGATTTTCCACTGCTCTGTTTTTCTATGGGAAGCAGACTAGGTCTGAGGTATCTAAGGTGACTAGGGCATTATGGGTAAAGGGAGGAGCTTGAGTGTTCAAGTGTTCACCGTTCTGAAAGAAGTGGCCAGTTTGGATCCGAATCCCAACAGTTGAAGAATGAAAACAGACAGCACTGATAGAATGTTATGGTGAGTACATAATTTTTTTCCTCAGTTAAACCAGCTTGCTCACCCAGTATTTTTGACCTAGGAGTCTGCAGGGAATATTTAGTCTTCCAACTCATTACACTCCCAAAAACATGTTCTCATTTACCTCTTTCTTCCTCATCACACCTCCAACATTTAGAATCTGCACAAGAAAAAAAATCTTTAGTCTGCTTGGGGTATAAACAAATATCCTAAGTATTCTAAACCTTTTTTTTTGCATATTTGAGAGCCATACATATATCCTTCCCATTGCTTCTTTGTGAATTGCTTATCCAGTCTCTCTTCCCAATTCTTTCTAACCTCCTCTGATTCCTATATTATCGTGCAATATTTTACATGCCCTACTAATTACCCCTTTTTAATGGCATCTTCTGCTCTAGATTCTACCAAAAACCTATCACTTTGGATCCCCCTAGTTCTTTCTCTTTATATATCTTGTGATATCCGTCCTTGACAGGGAAGGCAATCTCTAGCCTGCAATCCAAATTAATTATTGGCCTCTTCCCATTCTGCTGTTACCTCTCCCTCTCTAATTATTTGCTCCCAATATCTTGGTTCCTTTGCCAGTTTTCCCCAGTAAATTCCAGCCCCCCTCTTGCCTGTTCTCTGTACCTCTAATTGCAGTCATCCCTATTGGCAAAATCTTTCTCCATTCCCGTGTTGGCTTAGTTCTTACAATACTTTCTGCTACTTTATGAATATAATATATAAGGTTATTGCAATTCTCTGTAAGGATCTGCATCCAAAATATCAGTCTCTCCTTATTGAGAATACCTTTTTCTTGAAGATCTACTGTTATGGCAAATGCCCACCGATAGAGGTACTTAATGGTTGTATCTCTGAAAACCTTTCTGCTCTTTAGAGATGGAAGTGTATGATTTTGAACATTAGCCAATTGATCTCTAAATGTTCAGAGGATATTCCCATCTTTACTTTACGACTGTACTTAAAGGTTAAAATGTGGTAAAACATTACATGAGCAGTCCATTACATAAAGCATGGTTATCTACCCTGAACAGTAATCCTGTCAGTATTTTTCAAAGTGGAGGATTAAAAACGTTACAGATGTGTGTATCTGTATCTGTTTATGTATGTGTTTGGCTATGCATCATTTCAAAGGTAGTTTTGACTGTGAAAGAAACACTGATACGAATGACTGAATGTACATATAACTGAAAAGCCATTTCGTAGAAAATATTCTATACAATCTACATACCATAAGTTGTATTTTTTGCTGGGGGTAATTTCCCTTGTACCTCCTAAGTAGGGGTCTGCCCCCAACACTCCATGGTCACAAACCAATGGAGAAAAGAAAATTTACCAGACAAGGTCAGTGTTCGCTCACAAGCAATACACATTTACAAATTTGAGAGTTCAACATGACAGTGGGCATTGCTAATCCATACAAAAATCTTCTAAATTCCATCACTAACAGCTTCCATGATCACAAAATGGTAACAAAAATGCCATCTATAGACTTCTGCAGTTTTTTGAAGAAATGGCTTTTCAATTAAATGCACTTGCAGCCATTTTTTAACATATATATCTATATCTGTACACATATATATATATATATATATATTTTTTTTTTTTTTTTTCGGCTGATCCCGTTGGGGGTCGCCACAGTGGATCATCCGTTTCCATTTTTTCCTGTCCTCTGCATCTTGCTCTGTCACACCAACCACCTGCATGTCCTCTCTCACCACATCCATAAATCTTATCTTAGGCCTTCCTCTTTTCCTGTTACCTGGTAGCTTCATCCTTAGCATCTTTTTCCCCAATATACTCAGCATCCCTCCTCACCACATATCCAAGCCAATGTAATCTTTCCTCTCTGGCTTTGTCTCCAAACCTTCCAACCTGGGCTGACACTCTAATATACTTATTCCTAATCCTGTCCACCCTTGTCACATCCAGTGCAATTCTTAACATCTTTAACTCTGCCACATCCAGCTCTAACTCCTGCCTTTTTCTCAATGCCACTGTCTCCAACCCATATAACATAGCTGGTCTAGACCTTCCCTTTCACTCTTATATAAAATGTTTGTGTGTGTGTGTGTGTGTGTGTGTGTGTGTATATATATATATATATATATATATATATATATATATATATATATATATATATATATATACACACACATATATAATGTATGTGTACATGGTCTCCTATTTATACAAGTTGTAGACAGTGTTAGTGCGTCATTTTCCAGTCTCGTACTTGGTGCTTAGTGTGCTTCGAGCTGCTAGCACTTACAGATGCTACTCCTCATCACTTTTGTTTACATACCTTTTATTTAAAATAGACGGTAAGCAGTTTGAGTGTTCTGTGATTTAGTTTGAAGGAAAGCACAAGTTAAATACAGAACACCATATTACGGCTAAAAGTCCTGTTTTGCTGCCAAGTCAGAGCGATCCTTAGTTGTTTTAACTGCTTTACCATGAGAAATATTATAGCATTGTAGATATGTAAATGTCTGTGTTGCGATATTTAAGTACCAACATTAATGTAGCCTGGATTCCACAAAATCACAGTCGGGCAATCTGTATATAATACAGATTTAATCCACAAAAAGACTAAAAACTCATAACATTTCATGTACATATATGATGTGCTACAGGTTAAGTGCCTTCATCCACTCCTGTTGTGAACTTCATCAGAACGTGTAGCACTACATTCTAACAGTTTTAAATACATCATTTTTGGCATCAGTGAGTTAGTTCAAAAAAATTAAAGCTGTAGCTACCCAAATCCATTTACGTACTACTGCATAACAGAACTTGCGCAATAATTAAAATAAATCAACACAAACATTTCCTGTATACTCACTCATAATGATAATGTACATCCAGTCAGTATAATAAAAAGTGGATATTAAACTGAGGTGCATCATATAACTAAATTACCAAATCTATATTCTCATGTCCTAGTTAGTAATATGGGCTTAACTGGAATATTGTCATTTAGTCCTGGGGGGGTCGTAGCATCAAGCAGCAATTGCCACTTTACTTCTTTTAAACCCAGAATAGCCTTTATATCCTCTCCTCTGGAGTTCTCCTTAACTTGTTCTAAAATACCAAATTTAAAACTATGGATGTTCTTTGTGTTTCACTGTTGCAGTCATTACATTTGGGTAATCTGCTGGCAGGTTGGCCTCAGTCGGCCTGATTAACAAAGTCTTGGGTTCTGCATCGGTTGCTGTCCCTTCTTCCATGACGTCAGGGGTATAAAATATGCAGCCGATGCCATTACATCAGTCTTTCTTGCTGCGCCGTGTCCGAAGCAGAAGCAGTTTGCAAGTGCCGGTCGGCCGACTCCTGAAATTTTCGTTTTCAAGTTTCAGAACCGAAATCTTCAACTAAAAGCTAAGTACCCCGTTGGGGAAACTTTTTCTTGCTCCTTACTGATGCCAGTAAAAGTTAATAATTGCATTACTTGTGGGAAGCAAATACCTCATAAGGATTTTCATTTGTACTGTATTCCTTGCCTAGGCCCTGACCACAAAGTACCTTTCTGTCTGTTTTGTGCTAAATTTAATCAACGCACTATTAAACGTCAGTATATTTTTGCCTCTAAATATTTTGGCTCACGATTTAATTGTCCAGAAATGTCATTGGTTAGCAATCCGACTACCGGAATACCTAAAAAAAAACGCAAAGAAAAAGACAGGCTGTCTAGGTCCAAAACTGATGACTACGCTTCTTCTAAGCCAGTCGCCAGTTCGCCGGTACTTGGTAAGGTGCTTTCGCAGCCCCTGATACCCGCTACTTCTGATTAGGCCTCTACTGAGACCCATTCGGAGTCCGGTATGCTGCGAGATGCTTCAAATATGGAACCCGCGGATGTCTCTACCTTAGATGGATCCGGAGCCGCTGTGCAGGCACCGGCTTCTGAGGGTGTTTAGGCATACAGATTTGTATATTAGACTGACACCATCTTCAAAACTAAGGCCAAAATCTAAATCTTTGTCTAAAAAACCAATGCCTGGGCCACATGTGCAGGCCCCTATGCCTAAAAAACAAATGATTGAAATGGCTGAAGATTTAATTACTCTGATCAGGGGTAGCCAACCCCCTCCTTCTAAGAGGCCTAGGCAAGACATTGATTATGAATCTTCTGAACAGGATTCTGTTTTTTCTGACTCTTCTAATGAACAGGATTTGTCTATACCTACTTATGAGGACTCTGATGCAGAAGATTCCATTCTTTCTGCCCCCCCCGAGGATTTTTCTTTTGGGGAAACTTTACATACCTTAAGGGAACATTTCCCCTGGGAAAGTCAGGATTTCTCTGAATCTAAAAAGAGACTTGGGGATTTTCTTCTTCCTCTTCAGCATAGGCCTTTGGCTATACCTCCTGTTTTAGACATTGTTGATGTTTTTTCAGAATCTAGTATGGCTCCTGATTCTCTGCCTCCGGCTCATTGTAAGCCAGACAGATACTACAGAGTTCTTGACTCCCACAAATACCTTTTCAAAAATCCTATTGCAGATCCTGAAACCATTTCTCAGGGTCCCAAGGGCATTAAAGCTTCTACTGCTAAAAATCTTACCCCTTCTGATAGAGATTCCAGGACGCTGGATAGATGGGGTAAGAAGGTTTATACTTCTGCAACCTTGGCAATCAGGGCTTTAAACTGTCAATTTCATATGCTTAAATATCAACAGCATATCATGGGGCTACTTAAACAGAAAATGATGTTAATTTCTGACTGTGTGGAAAATACAGATTTACAGGATTTATTACATTCAGCTGAAAAAGTTGGAAAACATACTTTGCAATGTGGTTTTGATTCTTTGCAGGCCTCTTGCAGGGCTGCTGTAACTGGGTCTGTGCTAAGAAGGCATGCTTGGCTCAAAGAGCAAACTCTGCCTGATCATGTTAAAGCAAAATTGTTGGATGCTCCTTTACAACAGGACCATCTCTTTGGTAATAAGGCTGAAGAAGTTTTAAAAAAGATGGAAGATAAAGCTAAATCTATGCAAACTTTGAAAGCTTTTTTACAAGTGCAACCTCCCAGATTTAGTAGGCACTGGCCTACTAAGAACTGGTCCTTTCCAGTTCCTTCGAGAGCTTTTCAAGTCAAACCCAGACATTCCAAAGGCTCCAGGTTTCAGTCGCAAGGGACTTTTAGAACAAAGCAATGGGGTGCCTCCTCCTCCAAATCTGGAAACAATAAGGCACCTCCCTAAGGTAAACGTCTCAATGACTTCCCTCTACATTCACCAAGCACTTATCTTTTAGCCGCCCCTTTGGGGGGAAAACTGGCACTTCATGCAAGAAACTGGCAACTTATAACCCAGGACAAATGTGTTTTAGTGTCCCAGGGATACAGATTTCATTTCCACACATTGCCAATCCCAAACAGATGGCCAGACCTGCACCCAAATCAGTGGGCAGAGGCCCAGAAACAAGTACTGTCCCTCATGAACATGGGGGCTATTCAGCCAGTACCAGAAGAGGAAAAGGGACAAGGTTTTTATTCAAGACTTTTCCTGGTACCCAGAAAAGGCAAATCATGGTGTCCAATTCTGGACTTATCTACTCTAAACACATTTCTGGACATTCCAACATTCAAGATGCTGACTCTTCAACAGTTACTTCCTATGCTAGGCAAATATGCCTGGTTGGTAACTGTAGACTTAAGAGGCTTACCTGCATGTCCCAATCAGGGAATCTTGCAGAAGATACCTCTGCTTCAAAGCAAGCTACTTGCATTACCAGTTCTCTGCACTGCCCTTTGGCTTATCTAGTGCACCCAGGGTCTTCACAAAGTGCCTGGCTCCAGTAATTGCATTTTGCAGGCAAAGAAATATTCAAATATATCCATACCTGCAGGATTTTCTAATTCAGGCAGAAAACAAGGACATTCTAATAAAGCATCTGGCATTTGTAAAAAGGGTTGTAACTTGTCTACGGTACACCATAAACGAAAAGAAATCACAACTGGTACCCTCTCAAAAAAATTACATTTGTGGGTACAAGCTTGAATACAACTGCCCAGATGGCTTACCTTACGCCAGAAAAGCAAATTATTTTGGTAACTTACTTCAAACAGGTGGCCACAAAAACCCTGCTGTCTGCAAGACAAATTCTGCAAGCCTTTGGGTTCATGGCCTCTTGCATTCTTCTAATTCCATATGCAAGACTGCATATGAGGAAACTTCAGTGGTACTTAAAAGGTTTATGGTGTCAACATTGTCACAACCTGGAAACAATGATTCCTATCATACCTTGCCTGCAACTAGAGTTCCTGTGGTGGGCACAGGCCTGCCACCAAAACAAGGAACTGCCCTTCACTCCACCCCCTGCCGCCCAAACCGTAACTACAGACTCATCAGACTATGCTTGGGGGGGCTCATCTGGCAGGGAAGTGCATTCAGGGCAAATGGAGCCCAAATCAAATGCACCTTCATATCAATCAGAAAGAGATGCTAGCTGTACAGAATGCACTGACAGCCTTTAAGGACTACCTTCATCCAGGACAATTAATGATAGACAGACACCACAGTTACGTGGTACATAAACAAGCAGGGGGGTACACACTCCTATCCCCTTTGCAGACTAGCCATGGCATTGTGGAACACGGCCTTGAGCTACCAAGTACAACTACAAGCTCAATTCCTGCCAGGAAAGCTGAATTTTCTGGCAGACGAACTAAGCAGAAATCTCATGGACCCACACGAATGGAAACTGGAACCACGGATTTTCAATATGTTGACAAGCAAATGGGGGAGCCCAGACGTAGATCTTTTTGCCTCACCCCAGAACCACCAGTTGAACAAAGTTTGCACAAGAACTCCTCACAAAAAAGCCTGGAAGGTGGATGCACTGTCCTTCAGCTGGAAAAACCTATCAGTCTATGCCTTTCCTCCTCTGCCTCTGCTCTCCAAAGTTTTGATAAAAGTCAAACAAGACCAACCAAAAATGATTTTGATTGCTCCAGACTGGTCACACCAACACTGGTATCCACTCCTGCACAGTGAGTCACAAATTTCTCCTTGGCACCTGCCTCAGGCACCTACCTTACTGTCTCAGCAGGAGAACCAATTCCTGCACCCTCAGCTCGCAACATTGAATTTTACAGCTTGGCTAATCATTTAAGTTCCCCCTTAGCATCCCTCAGCAAACCTTTGATGGATGTCATTTTGGAGGCGAGAAGACCTAGTACTAGAAAATCTTATGCTGACAAATGAAAATGATTCTGTGCCTGGAATCAATCTCAAGGGATGAGCACAGCATCACCCAATTTACCTCAGATTTTGCAATACTTAACTGAGATGCTTCACAAGGGCCTGTTTTTTTCCTCCATTAAAATCCATGCCTCAGCCATTTCAGCTCATTACAACACACAGAACCTCCCCTCTTCTCTCATCCTCTCCTCAAGCAGTACCTCAGAGGGGCCAAAAACTTGAGGACCACCCAGGAGAGCTCCAACCCCTGCCTGGGACCTTAACTTTGTTTTGGAGAAACTCACTCTACCTCCTTTAGAGCCAGCTGCTACTGCATACTTAAAATTTCTTTCTTGGAAAACAGCCTTCCTTTTATCAATCACTTCAGCTAGAAGGATGTCTGAATTGCAGGCCCTTATGGCAGTGGAGCCTTTCATCATCTTTCATGCAGACAGGGTATCACTCGAGACCAATCCATCCTTCATGCCCAAGGTGGTATCCAGTGTGGCTCTTAATCAGTCCATTCATTTGCCAACATTCTTTCCCAATCCACAGAACAAGGGGGAGCGGATTCTGCATTCATTGGATGTACACAGACAACTCAGATTCTACTTGGACAGGACTAAATCTCAAAGAAAATCTGAACAACTGCTGGTAGCATTTGCTGCAGGGGCAGAGGAAAAGGCTATTTCAAAACAAATAATTTCTAAATGGCTAAGCCATTGCATTCATTTCTGCTATAAGCACCATGGAAAACGTATCCCCCAGGGGATCCGATCTCCTTCCACTAGGGCTGCATCTACTTCTACACCCTTTCTCAGAGATGTTCCTACCAGGGATATTCTAGAAGCTGCTACCTGGAGTTCAGTTCATATTTTCACCAAGCATTATCACTTGCCAATTTTCTCTAATTCCAGAGCTGGCTTTGCCACTGCTGTTTTGCAAGGCCTTATAGCTGGTCCTAATGCTGTAAATCCATCCTCCCAACCATAGCTTTGGGAATCTACCGAAATGTAATGACTGCAACAGTGAAACACGAAGAACATAGTACAGTTGTGTACACTTACCATAAATGTAGATTTTCAAGTGTATTCACTGTTGCAGTCCTGGTTACCCTTCCTCCAGCCCCCTGTTTTTTCCCTTATTATACCTTTACTTTTTTACTGTGCTTAAAAGCCTACCTGACGTCATGGAAGAAAGGACAGCAACCGATGCAGGACCCAAGACACAGACTGTGAGGGCAACCTGCCAGCAGATTACCCAAATGTAATGACTGCAACAGTGAATACACTCTAGCCTCTACATTTATGGTAAGTGTATACGATTGTACTTTATTCCCCCACTTCTCAATATGCCTGTATAAAGCATTATTTTTGTCCTGTTTCCTGATCCTATATAAATGATCGTAGATCCTATTTTTGAGGCACTTATCAGTTTTTCCCATGTAATATCCTGAACATACTATACATTTAGCTAAATATATTGCGTGTTTGGTGTTGCAATTCCCTATTTTAAATGTAACCATAGTATTATTATTGTTTCCCAAAACTATCTTATCCTCTGAAGTAGCATGGCATTGTCCACATGCCCACACTTCCTAGTGTGACCAATCCTATTGTTCATCCTAATTTTATCCCATCGTTCCAGTCTACTGTTTTTATATTCTGTCCAGTCTTGTATACAATCACTGGTGTCTCCCCCACAAGTTGTGTGATATTCTCAATGGTCGTAAGAATGCTCCAATTGTGATTAATAACTTTTTTAACCTCGTTTATGTAAGGACCATACTGTAGTATACAAGCACGATTAAAATGTACATCACTGTCCTCAGATGTTGTGCTAAGGGGTAAATGCTGCAACGTTCCCATGCCTATTAAGGGTTTATATTTACCTCCCCATGCACTTCTAACATATCTAGTAATGTCATGTATTAAACCTTTAGGGTATCCCCTTTCACTGAACTTACTTCCCTATAAAATGAATCTCTTGCACCATATCCTCATATTGTGAAGTCATTCTGGCAGCTCTGATACACTGCCCTTTTAATATGTTCTTCATTAAGCCTCTTGGATGGTTACTTGAATATTCCAAGTAGGCATTACTAAGTGTATCCTTCCTATGGATACAAGACTTAAAACCAGACGATGTATGGCTAACAAGAGTATCCAGATAGGCTATACTTTCCATGTGGTAATTGTAGGTAAATTTTAAGTATGCTTTGGTATTATTTAAATATTCAATAAATTGCTTAAATCTATCCAGGGAATCATCCCATAGGATGGCAAAATCATCGAAAAAGCGAGTGTAGTATTTAATACTACCAAAAGATTCGCTCGTAAATACTTGTTTATCTTCCCAGACGAGCATGACCAGGTTGGCAAAAATGGGAGCACAAGCAGCTCCCATCGCTACCCCTCTGGTCTGCCTATAATGTTCTCCTTCATAGAAGATATAGTTATGGTCCAATACAATAGACATATATTCTACAAAGGAGGCTGACACTGTCCCATTCCATACCACTGTATTTCCTAATACTATTACAAAAGGCTTCCAAGCCTTCTTGCTTGGGAATACAGGAAAAGAGATCAACCACATCTACAGTGATAAGTACCCTTTTCCATAAATTAGTAGTTAATCTACTCAAAAAAATCCCAAGAATCTTTTGTAATATGTGGGACTCTTTCATATATATGTTTCAGCCTCCTATCAATCACTACACCTATATGAAATGTCTTAGACTGATTACCTGAAACAATAGGTTGGAAGGGGAGGATCTTTAATATTCTTGTGTATCTTGGAAATGCTTAGTGTAGTAGCTAATGTGGGAAACTCAACTCTCATGAAGTTGTATATCTCGGTACTAATTCTATTCTCAAGATGGCATTCTTCCAGATACATGTCTGTACGCAATATGTATCTCCTTAATATACACTGTTTCATAATTACCAGTCTGATGTAAGATCTCATACATTTTATTCATATACTCCATGGAGTCATAAATTACCGCACCCGCACTTTTATCAGGTTTCATGTCCCTAATATTATAGTCACATTTAAGTTGCTGCGAAGCTTCCTTTTCTTCCACAGTCAAATTGTTTCTAATTTTTTAACCTTAAAGTTTTGTTGCATCTTATATATTTCTCTAGTAACTACTCTTTCATATGTAACAGTGATGGGGTGCATGGGGGGAACAAATGTGCTTATTTTTCTAAGTGTACTACTTTTCCCCTTACTACACTCACTACCTTTCTGGTGGGTTCTTTCGTTAAAAAATACAGCCAAATTAAGCTTCCTCAAAAAAAAAGCTTAAATTCCATCAAAGTATCTACAACATTAAAAGATGTCTTTGGTATAAACCTCATACCTCTAGACAATAATCTAAAGTGCCGTTGTTCCAACTTAAGGTTAGTGTAGTTGTAAATGTTAAAATTACCTAAACTATGTACTATCTCATCAGTAGTACAAGGAACCACACTTCCGTTATCTATTATCTGGACTGTTTCCATTGCCCCCTCTCATCGACCCATTTTGGGTTGGTTCTGTTCCAGTATGGTCTGTGTGGTCCCCCCTGATCCCTGTGCCACTCTTTCCTCGACTGGGGGAATTTTCGATATGACCAACCCTTCCAAAAATTTGGTCTATATTACTGTCATCATACCTAGATGGGGTCACTCATAATCTCTCATTTTGGTGTTGCTGCTGTGGGCATTTATTTCCACTACCTATTTCCCCCGTTATGAAGTTTGTATTGCTCCAAATCACTCTGTAATTTCTTACACTTCTTTTTATACATTTTCTCAGTCTTATCAACAGTGTCAAACTGTTTTATATATTTTGTTCCACTGAGTAATCATCAGATCATTAACTATGGAAACATTCAATTTCTCCACTTCATCTAATAAATTACATAACTTTTCGTCATTATGTTTTGTAAGTAACTTCATGTACTCAAAACCAAATTTATCAAACAATGCATTAAATTCATTACGTGTCCGTTTGTTTAAATATATACCCATTGGCGCTTAAAATTGTGCCAGTAGGTTTAAGGTTTTTTAAAGTTGTAAACTTTTGTGCAGATGAGCGTTATCCAGTTTAATACCTTTTACAGCTCCTAATTTCTTCCCTAGGGAGCAAATCAAGTCTTTTAAAGTTCCATTGCAAATTTTCCCATCACAACCATTGTGTGAGTCTATGCGCACTACACCATTTTCATTGTGTATATTAAATTCAAAATTAGTATTAAAAAAATAATTTATATTATGATTGCCATCAGTAACTTTAGCAGAATTAACTGTGTTGCCCCTACTGGGCAAAGTTCTCTCATCAGTACCTGTGTGGGCCACCGCTGTATAATAAGTCTGAGTTGGTATAGCTAGTTTAGGTTTGGCTCCCTCCTTAAGGTACTCTTCCTCCGGATTTCTATGCAAAGAAAAATTAAACAATATTTCCTTGTCCGTTCCCTTGCTGCTGTCTCCGAGACCAGCTATCCCAAAGGAGGCCACTATGTCATTCAAAGCATTCACTTCATTCCCTTCCTTTTGACCGTTTGGTATTTCCAATAGGTTGTCTGCTTCCACAGAGATATGTGCTGACATCTGAGGGTGATGCAAACCTCCTGAATAACCTTTTGGTTGAGAAAGCAGTTCAAGTAACCTAGTTACTTCACCTTTCAGTATCGCCACTTCAGAATGAAGTCTCTGCATGTCGTGTCTCCTCACTGGAGAGAATAAGGATGGGATGTCATCCAAGGAATCCATAAGGCCAAAACAACCAAGAAAAACAAATGTTTAACGTTTCCCCAATGTCAACCAGAAACAGTAAACAAAGGGCAAATGTTCATGTAGCCTGGATTTCACTAAATCACAGTCGGGCAATTAGTATATAATACAGATTTAATCCATAAAAAGACTAAAAAACTCTTAAAACAATAACATTTCATGTACATATATGATGTGCTACAGGTTAAGCGCTTTCATCCACTCCTGCTTTGGACTTCCATCAGAACGTGTAGCACTACATTCCAACAGTTTAAATACATCATTTTTGGCACCAATGAGTTCCACTTTTTTTATATTTATTATATTGATTGATGTACATTATCATTATGAGTGAGTATAGACGAAATGTTTGTGTTGATTTATTTGAATTATTGTACGAGTTCTTTTATGCAGTAGTACATAAATGTATTTGGGTAGCTACAGCTTTAATTTTTTGAACAAACTCATTGCGCCAAAAATGTTGTATTTAAACTGTTAGAATGTAGTGCTACACGTTCTGATGAAGTCCACAACAGGAGTGGATGAAAGTGCTTAACCTGTAGCACATCATATATGTACATGAAATTTTATTAAGAGTTTTTAGTCTTTTTGTGGATTAAATCTGTATTATATACTGATTGCCCGACTGTGATTTTGTGGAATCCAGGCTACATTAACGCTTGCCCTTTGTTTGCTGTTACTTGTTGTCATTGGGGAAATGTTAAAACATTTGTCTTTCTTGGATATTCAAGTACTGTTATATACAATTGCTGTGATAGTTTACTACTGCTATATCTGTGATAGAACTGTCTCTTTAAATTCATGGGCTTCCTAAATTATCCGGTACATAACACTAAGTAAGGTGGGGTTTTTTTTGTTTTTTTTAATGTCAAGGGCTTCATAAGCGAATGCATAACAGTTGCCTGAGCCTTTTTTACTAAACACTTTGTACCTGTGTAAATAGTATAACGTGCTGCTACTCTTAAACCCACTACCCTTCCTGCCTGGGTGATAATTTATTATTTCAGTTACTTTTTACAGCACTTCTCTCATTCCCCTTTCAGAGACCTTAACGTAAGAATTCTTTTTTGTCTCCATCTTTTCATTTAGTGACCACTGTCCCTGCGAACGGGTTCTCTTTGTCCCCCAGTTGCTGAATCCTTGGCCCTTGACCGCATCTGCAGTGAAGAAACCAGCCACAAGGACTCGGGCTTTAAAAAGAAAATAAGTTATTGTAGGTGTCTAGCTACATTTCTCTCTTAGCCTGCTACTTTAGAAAGTACCTGGTCTAAAGCAAAAATAACTGGCTCTACCCACAGCTAAGGACAGCAGCTGCTCCCCAGCCCCATCAGCTATAAATACATTCCCCAGTTAAACTTTTTTTTCTTTTCAGTTATCAGTAAACTAAGATAAAGCAGTAGGTGAAAAAAAGGTAACCCAGTAGATGCACTGGAATTGCCCACTTGTAAAATAGAGGCAAAAGCGTACTTAAACTGCCACTTTTTGTCTGCTTCAAACTAGGTATCTACCCAGAAAGGACACAGCTGAAATCAGGACTATAGATTGTTTTTTCCTACTAGATTCTAATAACTCCTAACAATTTGGCTATTTAGACATTTATCCTGCAATCTTTGGCCTTGGGGGTTCTTGTTTTTCCTTACTAGATTCTAATAACGCCTAACAATTTTGCTATTTAGACACTTGCCCTACAATCTTTAGTCTGGGGGGTTCTAGCCCGCTCTGTTTGCTATGCTCACTTCACTCCCCTCCCTGCCCCCTATTCTCACCCACCCCCAGTACCTCTACATTTATTCGTAGCCTTAACCCCACCCCTAATTACCACCAATTAGGCTACACCACTAGTCACCACCTCCCCCTACATCCAACACAATCATGCTACTACCTAATATAACAACAATCCTAACCTGCGTAGTTCTAGCTCACATTACATCCTACCAAGGGTCCACAGTCACATGCCCCAACAACTTCCACTGTACTCTAACACCCTCCCTCACACATTTTACACTATAACTACACAACTCCTGCCACCAAAAACATCCTCCCAATGCACACACTCCATTACCAAACACCTAACGCACTCAACACACTCAAAAATAAAATATCTCTAAGATACCATAAGCAATTTACTATGTATATAAAACATATCCTAAACACCTTGTATAAACTAGCCCTCACTGGAGACATCCATCCAAACCCTGGTCCTCCCAAATCCAACCTAACCACAAACCCTAGTCCAAGCAACCCCCCCCCCCACACACACACACACACACACACACAACTCAACCCCTAGCCAACAAAAAAAACAGACCTACTTGTAATGTCCCTAAACATCAGAAACGTGCAATAAAATCCAAGAACTACATGCACGCATAAGCATATATTCCCCATATATTCTCTTCCTAACTGAAACCTGGCTCAAACCTCATATCAAAAGTGAGGAAATACTTCCACCTGAATACAACATCCTTCACATAGACAGATTGTCCAAAAAAAGAGGCGGTGTAGCATTGATATTTAAACACCACCTCAATATTCAACTCCTGAACACATCTGCCCCTCACCACAACAATGAAGAAATCCTTTATGCCAATCTCAAACTAAACCCAAACAAAACAATCAATATCATATGATGCTATTTCCCACCAGGGCAAAATATTACACCCCTAGAAAATCTCCTGAGCTGGGATACTCTATCTCTTCCCCAGGAAACCATCATTCTTGGCGACTTTAATATCAACTGGCTATCCTGTAGTAACGGGTCTATGTTAAATGTTTGAACATCCAAAATGTTGAACATTACATGGTAGAGACCAAATGTTCGACATTTGGATGTTCGAACGTAAAAAAAAAAAACAAAAAACAAAAAAACACTTTCAGTGTAGGCAGGGGGGCAAGTCCCCCTTCACCCCCCTACTTAAATATACCAACTCCGAGACCGCACTTCAGTGCAGAAAAGGGAAATTCTCCCTATCTGCACCGTACGATGCCGTTGAAAATCCATCTTCGAGCACTCAAAATTTTGAACGTTTAGTCTTGACCATGTATCATTCGAAATTTTGAGCGTTAGAAGATTTGACAGGTACCCGTAATAACAATCTCCCAACCATTCACCTTAATCTCCATGGGTTCAGTCAACTCATGCAATCCCCTACCCAAATCAACAAAAACCCTAACAAATCATACCTTACTTGACTGGATCCTAGTCAACAAAGCCCCTCACTCTTATCTAGCAGGCTGCTTACCTGACAGTCTTGGTGACCACTCCCCCACTTTCCTAATTCGGCACCACACAAACGGTCTCAAGCCCCATTATCCACAGGCAAATACGGAACAAGTCCAACTCCATCTCCTCCCTGCAAAAAAAATAACTGGTCACCACTGAAATACCTCAACCTAGATGAGGCTGGCCACTTCTTCAACAGTACCTTCCTCTACATCCTAAATAACCATGCTACTGTAAGAAATGCCAAAGTCAGATCCAGGCGTGCCCCATGGTTACAAAAGACCACCAGAACCCTAATGAAATCCAGAGATAAGGCCTGAGAGCACTGGCGACTAACAAAAAATAACTCAGGCAATCATTCCTTGAACTGCACAATAAAGCCAAAAAGCAAATAAAATTAGACAAATCTCTCTACTGTAAATCCACCCTAAACTCTCCCAACCACAACCCTAAGCAATTCTGGTCAACTGTTAACACTATCCTCCACCCAGGGAAGGTTGATACCCCCCGGCCATCCATTTCCCCCTCCTCTAGCAGTGTTGCTGAATCCTTCAACAAACACTTCACTGAAACTATAACATCTCTAAACAAACAACACTTCCCTACAACAGCCCCCCAACTCCTAACCCTAAAACCCCCACTTATCTTTTCTACTTCACTGCAGTACCTACCTCCAACATAAAAAGACTATTGTCAAAACTTAAACCAACCAAACTCGCAGCTGACAACCTCCCCTCTGAATACTTGAAAATTGCAGCTGATACACTAGCCTACCCAATTTCAATTCTAATCAACCGTTCCATAACAGAAGGCTATGTTCCCTCGATATGGAAAATATCCCACATCCTTCCCCTCCACAAAAGCACCCCCTCCACTGACCTCTCCAATGCTCTACTCCTACTCAACCCAAGTAAGACAAAACTTCTCCTGTTCCAACCTCCAAAGCCACCCAAAATACCCCCCCACTTTAACATTCTCGCCAAAGAGAATGCTGCCATCTCTCCATCAGAACACAAAAAATTACTCTGTGTGGAAATAGACAACAAACTTGGATTTGACACCCACATATCTTTCACAATAAAAAAGTTCACAAGAAACTTGGTGCATTATATCGAAGCCGCCAATTCCTAACCAAGGCGGCTAGAATCTCTATAGCCAATTCCCAGCTAATCTCCACCCTACTGTATGCATACCCCAAACTTACAAACCTTAGACAGACCTACACAAGCTGGATGCTTGTTACAACAAAATAGCTAAATGTGCCACTGGAACCTCCTACCACAGCCATCCTTGTATCTCCCTTAAAGAACTAAACTGGCTAGAACTCCCACAACTCCTTCATTTTAATCATCTCACCCTTGCACATGAACTTAACCACCTCCATAACATCCCTTCCCTAACCCTATCACTCCACTAGGCCCCTAAGATCAAGCAACAAAAATCAACTCGCTGTTCTCAAACCCAGAAACTCGGCAGAAGTCATATTTTCATGTACCATATCTAAACTTTGGAACAATCTTCCACCCTCTATAACTACTCTACCTTCCAGCAGCCTTTTCAAGACTGCACTCAAATTCCACTTAAATTTGCACTGGCTTTGTCCTTGTTTTAATCCAGACTAATACCCCCCCCCCCCCACACACACACCCCTAGACTCCTAACCAAACTGTACTACCGCCACTTCTAACCACAGTCAGAATTAGCTAGTTGTCTTTACACACATTAAAATCTTGTCTGACAACTTTGTTACTAATATTATAAATGAGAAACTAGCTTAACTTGCAACATTTACTGCACATACTGTTGATAATCAATATCTTGTTATTATATTAAAGTTAACAGCCTGTAATGTTTACTATTACTGCAACTTTGTATCTCTATTTATCATGTACATGATGTGGAGCTTTTCTCCCCAGGCATCTGCTGAAAAAGGACTTGCATCCAGTCGGAATTTCCCGGTAAACAAATTTAACTAAATAATAAAAAATATATATATATGTACACACAATATAAAAAATGTTTACGTTTGTGTGTGTGTGTGTGTAATGTATGTTAGTAAGCATTTTAGCATAAACTTTTGGCAGACTTGAAATTTATTATCACATTGACTTTTGTTAATTTTGTGTCTTTCAACAGATTATTTTTGATGGCATCTATGCAAATGTGAGGATGGTGCACCTACTTACTTCTGTTGTGGTAAGTAATATTTTTAATGCTTTTATTTTGTATGAAAATGATTTTTGAAAGAAATGTAAATCCACGGGCTATTTATATTTTGTAGATCGGATTAATTCCACTAGGCTGGTGGCTTTTTTTTTTTTTTTAAGGAAGCCTTGGGGTGGTATTTATACTTCTTTCGGCTTTTGCCAGTTAGGGGTTGCCACAGCGGATCACCTGTCTGCTCATGATTGGCAGTGGAGTTTTACGGTGTCTAGTTGCCAGCCCGGCACCCAACCTACCACAGAAGGCACACACACTCGCACCTAGGGCCAATTTAGTGTGTTCAATCCACCTACAACATGTCTTTTTGGATGTGGGAGGAAACCGGAGCACCCGGAGGAAACCCACGCGACCACAGGGAGGACATGCAGACTCAGCACAGAAGGCACCCCAGCCGAGGATCGAACCGGAGAACCTCTTGCTGTGAGGCAGCAACGCTAACCGCTGCACCGCTGTGGTCACCCTGAGGTGGTATTTATACTACTAGGGGAAATTTGGCAAGGTATCTGGGAACTTCCCCTACTTCTTTACGATATGTGCCTTGGTATCTTTAGCATCCACCTGAGCTACCACCAACGTGAGCAGATGGGAACCTCAGTTGAACTCATCTGAAGGACGACACACTGAGGAGTACAGCAAACCCCCCTGGCCTTTCTGTCTCTGGAAAGAAAAATTCAGATGTTCATTATATTAATCACTATTGCAGTAGCCTAAAGTATATGAGTTATGTCTTGCTTAGGATGTAACAGCTAGCAGGCTTTCAAAGCTTCATGGCACCTTCCATGCACCCAAGCCATTAGCTCGAGCTTTTGATGCCAAGCTCTTTAAAGCTTTCCTGCTGCTAAAGAGGGCACTTGCCAGCTTGTACTGTTTGTTTTATATATGTTCTTACAAATTTTGCAAGTAAGAGGAATGTTTTATCTGCAGTTCCCACCTGTGAGGACAAATCTGCTTTTTGTTTTGTTTATTCATTTTCTCAGGTCACCACTTCTTGAATTGTGTATGTGACTCTGAAGATACTACATTTAGAGCTGTTGCCACTGGTACTATGTTGAGGTTTACCTGGCTGCCGATTATATTAAAAAAAAAAAAACATTTTAAATGTTCCTTTAGTTAGAAGTTTAGTTTTTTGGATCCTGTGCTAAAGAGGTTATAAAAAATGTGATACAGGTAAACTAATAAGGGAATGTCAGATTTTGATTTCCAAGGGATTTTCTGTTCCCGCGTCTAATTTTGACATGAAACAACATGAACATTCTCCGCAAAATGCCAATGAAGGAGATGTTTTTAAAAAAAAAAAAAAAAAAGCAATGGCAGTGTGTTTCCAAAAAGAGAGCAGGGGGAACTCGTCAGAACAAAGTGAAGTCAAGGCAGAATGACATTGAGACCTTATCTCTCCTTTCTTCTCCGCACATGCACAGAATAGCAATTCCTTGTCTATTTTAGAAAGTCTGAATCTCCTTTTTTTGTCTGACAGCAGATTGTTTCAGACAAATGTGTTCTGACGTTGATTCTGCAAGGTTTTATATGACAGTGGGAAGAAATTCCTCCTTTTCAGGGAATTCTCGCATCCATCATACCAATATTTCCCTCCTTCCCTACAGTGCATGCTCTCTCAAGGGTAGTAGTATAATTTCCTTCTTTCCATTTCAAGAAGATTTTGGTGCCAAAGAAAGAAATGCCTGGAGATTAGTTCTCATGCTGATATTGACTCAAATTTTAGCTCTGGCCCTTTTATTCCCTCTGAAAACTGGTGACTTTTGGAGAAAACGTAGTGATTACAATTGTATTATTTTATTATAGCTTTAAAAATGATATTAACTTTCTGTTCTGTCAGTATCTCTAGTTAATGGTACTAATTTTACAAGTTTCACTGATTATTTCTGGATTTGTCCTTGATTTTGTTGAGATTTATCCCTGATTGGCTGAGAGCTGTGAATGATGTTCATAGTGTTTCACTGTTGCAGTCATTACAATTGGGTTATCCTGCTGGCAGGCTACCCGCAGTTGGACTGAATTCCAATGTCTAGGTCCGGCGTTGGTTGCTGTCGCCTCCTCCCTGATGTCAGTGCACCAGGGGTATAAAAGATGCAGCCGACGCCATTTTCTTCAGTCTTTCTTGCCGCGTGGTGCCCGAAGCAAAAGCAGTTCGCAAATGCTGGTCAGCCGACTTCGGATCTGAAATTCGAGCTTGAAAAATCTCAGAAGTCTTCTTTAAAAGCTAAGTACCCCGTTGGGGTAACTTTTTTCTTGCTCCAGATCGATGTCAGAAAAAGATAATTGTATTTCTTGTGAAAAGCAAATACCTCATAAGGATTTTCATTCTTACTGCATTCCTTGCCTAGGCCCTGACCACGACGTTGCTAGTTGTTGTCGGTTTTGTGCTAGATTTAACCAATGCACTATTAAGCGTCGGTACGATTTTGCATTTCATTACTTTGGCAGAAGATTTAATTATATAATGCCATCGGAACAACCAACTTCCAGAGTTTACAAAAAACGTAAAGAAAAGGACAGGCATCTGAGGTCCAAAACTGACGAGACTGCTTCTAAGCCAGTCGCCGGTTCTCTGGTTCTCAGTGAGGCGCTTTTGCAGCCCCTGATGACCGCTACTTTAGAACCGCAGGCCGATACCGACTCCCACGTGGAGTCAACCAGGCCTACAGAAACTCAAGATATTGGACCTTTGGAAACCTTTCCCTCAGATGGGTCCGGAGCCGCTGAGCAGGCACCGGCTTGAGGGCGTTTGCAGGCCTACACAACTATATGTTAAAACTACTTCAGCTTCCAAGGCAAAGATTAAAGCAGCTTTAAAGACAAAGAAACAAATACAACAGCCCCATGGATCGGCCTTCATGCCTAAAAAAACAGATGCTCAAGATGGCCGAAGACCTGATTACCTTGATCAGGGGTTCTCATCCCCCTCCTGACAAGAGGCCTAGGCAAGAGGTAGAATATGAATCTTTAGATCAGGTTTCTATTTGCTCTGATTCCTCTTCTGATCAGGAATACACACTTCATCCTTATGAGGATTCTGATGCTGAAGAATCTATTCCCTCAGCTTCTCTGCCTGAGGATTATTCTTTTGGGGAAACACTACATACCATGAGGGAGCATTTCCACTGGGAGGGACAACATTTTTCAGAATCTAAGAAAAGGCACAGAGACTTTCTTTTACTGCCGCAGCACAGGCCCCTGGCTATTCCACCTGTGCTATACATTGTAGATAATGTATTTTCAGAGTCCAGTCTGACTCCTTACTCCTTACCCTCCAGCTCCTGTTAAGCCAGACAGATACTACAGGGTTCCAGACTCCCCACAAATTTCTTTTTAAAAACCCTGCTGTTGACCCAGAAACTATCTCTCAGGGTCCCAAGGGGGTCAAAGCTTCCACTGCAAAAAACCCTACCTCCTCTGACAGAGATTCCAGGGCTCTGGACATATGGGGAAAAAAGATTTACACTTCTGCTACCTTGGCTATAAGGGCTTTAAATTGTCAGTTTCATATGCTTAAATATCAGCAATACATTGTCGGTGCTTAAACAGAAAATGTTGACAAATTCTGAATGTGCAGAAAATAAAGACATGCAGGATTTATTGCATGCAGTTGAACAAGTTGGAAAGCATACTTTACAATGTGGTTTTGATTTTTTGGAGGCCTCCTGCAGAGCCGCTGTAACGGGTTCTGTCATTAGGAGGTATGCTTGGTTAAAGGAACAGAATCTGCCTGATCATGTTAAAGCAAAATTATTAGATGCTCCACTACAAAGAATTGGTCCTTTCCAGTGTCAGACAGGCCACAAAGAGGCAGATACAGACGCCCTAGAGGCAGATCCCAGCCCCAAGGCTCATACAGGTCTAAACAATGGGGTGCTTCTACCTCCAAACGCGGAGAAGACAAATCACAGCCATACAGAAAGCAGTCCCAATGACTTCCCCCTGCCAGCACCAAGCACTTATCTTTTGGCAGTTCCTTTAGGGGGAAAACTAGCACTTTTTTCTCAAAACTGGCACCTAATCACCCAGGACAAATGGGTCTTGAACATAGTGCCACAAGGTTACAGGTTCCACTTTCACACCCTACCAAGGGCAAACGGTATGCCAGACCTGCCAAAAAATCACTGGGCAGAGGCACAAACACAGGTTTCATCCCTCATGGACATGAGGGTCATTCAGCAAGTACCACAGCAATAGCAGGGACAAGGATTTTACTTGAGACTTTTCTGAGTGCCCAGAAAGGACAAAGCCTGGAGGCCAATACTGGACCTATCAATTCTAAACACATACCTGGATATTCCAAAATTCAAAATGTTGAGACTGCAGCAGCTTCTGCCCATGCTGGGCAAGAAGGCTTGGCTTGTAACTTTAGACCTAAAAGAAGCATACCTGCATGTCCCAGTCAGACAGTCATGCAGAAGATACCTCAAATTCATAGCTGGCTCAATGCACTACTAATTCTCTGCACTGCCTTTTGGCTTATCTACTGCGCCCAGGGTCTTCACAAAATGCCTGGCACCAGTAATTGCATTCTGCAGACAAAGAGGAATACAAATATATCCTTACTTGGACAACTGCCTTATTCAAGCAGAGAACAAGGACATACTACTACAGCATATGGCGTTTGTAAAAAGATTATTAACATACCTAGGGTACACAGTAAACAAAAAGAAATCAAAACTTGTACCCTCTCAAGAGATAATATTTCTGGGTGCAAGCTTAAGTACAACTGCCCAGATGGCTTATCTCACGCCAGACAAACAAAGGCAACTGACTACTTATTTCACAAAATTGGCAACACCCAGTTAACTGCAAGAAAAATTCTGCAGGCTTTGGGCTTCATGGCATCCTGCATTCTGCTAATTCCATATGCAAGACTGCATATGAGGAAACTACAATGGTATCTAAAAAGTGTTTGGACTCAACATTGCCACAGCCTGGAAACAATAATTACACTCATTCCCTGCCTGTGACAGGAGTTTCGATGGTGGGCAAAGGCCTGTCACCACAACAAGGAGCAGCCATTCACCATACCCCAGCCAGGCAGACATTGACAACAGATGCTTCGGATTATGCCTGGGGTGCCCACATGGCAGGAAGATGTATTCAGGGCTCATGGTCCGCAATCCAAATGCATCTACATATCAATCAAAAAGAGATGCTAGCTGTTCAGAATGCCCTGACAGCCTTCAAGGATCTACTTCATCTGGGACAACTACTGATAAAGACGGACAATACTACAGTCATGTGGTACATAAACAAGCAGGGAGGCACTCATTCCTACCCCTATGCAGACTAGCCATGACTTTGTGGGACACAGCATTGACTTACCAAGTACATCTGCAGGCACAATTCCTGCCAGGAAAGATAAATGACAGGCGAACTAAGCAGAAACCTCATGGACCCCCATGAGTGGAAATTGGATCCACAAGTATTCAGCAAGATAACAAGGAATTGGGGATGCCCAGACATAGATCTATTTGCCTCCCCTCACAACTGCCAACTACAGAGATTCTGCACAAGGACTTATCACAAGCAAGCATGGAAAGTGGATGCTCTATCTTTCAGCTGGAACAACTTATCAGTATATGCCTTTCCTCCACTGCCTCTCCTCCCCAAGGTACTCCTAAATGTCAGACAAGAGAAGCCAAAAATGATGCTGATTGCCCCAGACTGGGCCCGCCAGCACTGGTAC
Source organism: Protopterus annectens (assembly GCF_019279795.1). NCBI lineage: Eukaryota > Metazoa > Chordata > Ceratodontiformes > Protopteridae > Protopterus > Protopterus annectens. The sequence goes on along the minus strand of NC_056733.1, from coordinate 659,533,703 downwards.
CCAATCCTAAGGAACTTGACTCAGTGCCCAGCATGGACATTACCTCAAATTCCTCACTTACTGACCCAGCACAACAATCAGATCCTGCACAGCTAACTCAGGACCTTAAATCTGTCAGCATGGCGGGTAATGTAACTTTTCAAAACACCCCTTTCTCTAAAGCGGTGATAGATGTCATCTTGGAGGTTAGGAGGCCCAGTACCAGAAAATCTTATGCAGAAAAATGGAAGAGATTCTGTGCTTGGAACCAGGCACAAGGAATTGACATCACTGTTCCAAATACACCTCAGATTTTGCAATACTTAGCTGGGATGCTGGACAAAGGACTATCCTTTTCATCACTTAAGATTCATGCCTCTGCCATTTCAGCTCATTACAATACAGAGCCACCAATTTTCTCTCATCCTTTATTAAGGCAGTACCTCAGAGGAGCCAAAAACTTAGGGCCACCACGGAGATCACCAATACCAGCATGGGACCTCAATTATGTCTTGGAAAAACTCACTCTGCCTCCTTTTGAACCATCCGCTACAGCTGATATAAAATTTTTATCATGGAAAACAGCTCTGCTCCTAGCAATAACCTCTGCAAGACGAGTCTCAGAGCTACAGGCACTCATGGCTGTGGAACCTTTTATCGTTTTCCATCCAGATAGGGTTTCTCTAAGAACAAACCCCACATTTATGCCTAAGGTGTAGTGTCCAGTGTGGCCCTCAACCAAACTATTCATTTGCCTACCTTTTATCCAAACCCACAGAATAAGGGTGAGAAACTTCTGCATTCTTTGGACATGCACTGACCACTGTGCTTCTACTTGGACAGAGCCAAAGCTTTCATAAAGACTGAGCAATTACTGGTAGCATATGCTGCAGGATCATAAGGAAAGGCTATCTCAAAGCAGACTATTTCAAAGTGGATAGGTCACTGCATTCGTTTATGCTATTCTCAACATGGCAAGTTAGTGCCTAAGGGCATTAGGCCACATTCAACCAGAGCAGCAGCCACTTCAGCAGCCTTCCTCAGGGGAATTCCAACCAAAGACATTTTAGAGGCTGCAACCTGGAGTTCAGTGCACACTTTTACAAAGCATTACCACTTACCACTCTACTCCAAATCCAGGGCAGGCTTTGCCACTGCAGTCCTGCAGGGCCTCATAGCCACTCCTAATCCTATCTAGTTCCAGCCTCCCAACCTTAGCTTTGGAATTCAACCCAATTGTAATGACTGCAACAGTGAAACACGAACATAGTACAGTTGTGTACCTACCATAAATGTAGATGTTCGAGTGTATTCACTGTTGCAGTCCAGGTTACCCACCCACCAACCCCCTTACCTTTGCTGGACCTTATCTGCACTTCTCTATTCTATACAACCTATGTGGTTTATTTGCTTGTAGATGAAGGAAAGTTGTTACTTGGTGTATGCATGCTTTATCGACATATTTTTAGCCTACCCTTTTGGGGGCACCTGACATCTGGGGCAAGAAAAACTGAAGAAAATGGTGTCTGCTGCATCTTTTATACCCCTGGTGCCACTGACGGCAGGGAGGAGGCAACAGCAACTGACACCGGACCTAGACTTTGGAATTCAGGCCGACTGCGGGTAGCCTGTCAGCAGGATAACCCAATTGTAATGACTGCAACAGTGAATATACTCGAACATCTACATTTATGATAGGTACACAACTGTACTTTCTTCATGTTTCACTGCTGCAGTCATCGCACTTGGGTTATCCTGCCAGGGGTAGCCCTCAGTCGGCCCGAATACCAGAGGCTTAGTATTTTTGCGTTGGTTGCCATCGCTCCAGTACTGATGTCAGGTAGTCAGTGGTGTAAAATCAGTTAGTCGATGCCATTACATCAGTCTTTCTTGCCGAGGAGCCTGAAGCAGTTTGCACGAGTGCTGGTCGGCCACTACCTGAGTTTTCGTTTCCGAATTGAAGTTGAAGTCTTCTAAAGCTAAGTAGCCTGTTGGGGATCCTTTTTTCTTGCACTAACCTATGACAGAAAAAGTTAACAATTGTCTCGCTTGTGGAAAGCAAATACCACACCGAGACTTCCATTCTTACTGCATCACCTGTTTAGGCCCAGACCACGACGTCCCTCACTGTCACTTTTGTGCTTTGCTCAATGCCAGAACTATACATCTTCGGGCCCTTATTGTAGCTAAATATTTTCGCTCTCAGTCCTCTAATTCGATATGGCTTCGGTAAGCCATCCGACTACCGATCTTCCGAAAAAACAGAAAGATAAAGACAGACTGCACAGGTCCAAAACTGCCGACGATGCTTCCTTTAAGCTAGTCGCCAGTTCTCCGGTCCTCAGTGAGATGCTTATGCAGCCCCTGATTCCCGCTTCTGTGGATTCGCAGGCCGCTACTGAGACCCATTTGGAGTCTGGTATGCAGCAAGACACTTCTTCGACTAACGATCCTGCGGATGTTTCTACCTTGGATGGGTCCGGAGCCGCTGAGCAGGCACCGGCTTCCGAGTAAGTTCTTTGCACTACCGATACTCGACACAAACAGATGACTTCTTTCACGTCTTCAGTTCTTTCTAAAACTACTGAGTTTCTAAGGCCCAGGGTATGAACTAAGCCTAAAAAACAGACGACCCAAGCTCAGACGCCTGCTTCCATGCCTCAATCACAAATGTTTAAAATGGCGGAAGACCTTATTATGCTTATTAGGGGAAGCCAGGTTACCCCTTCCAAATGAAAGAGACTTGTCCCCAATAGTTTTATATGAACAGGAGTCTGATGACTCTGAGGTTTCTAAATATGAAGACATGCATCCCCTCTCTGGTTATGAGGATTCTGATGCAGTGGAATTCCATTCCTTCTGCCTCTCCTCCCGAGGATTTTTCATTTGGTGAAACCCTACATTAAGGGAGCATTTCCAATGGGGATGTCAGGACTAGTCTCAGTCAAAAAAGAGACTCGGGGAATTCTTGGTTACCACGGCACAGACCTTTAGCCATTCCTCCTGTCCTGGATGTTGTGGACGATGTTTTTATGGAATCCAGTTTGACTCCTGACACCCTTCCTCCTTCTCCCAGGAAACCTGACCGGTACTACAGAGTTGCTGACTCACAAATTCCTTTTCAAAAATCCTACTGCTGACCCTGAGGTCATCTCCCAAGGACCTAAAGAAATTAAAGCAACCTCCGCTAAGAATCCCACCCCCTCAGACAGAGATTCCCAAGCTTTAGACAGATGGGGTAAAAAAGTATACACCTCTGCAACTCTTGCTGTTAGAGCACTAAATTGTCAGTTCCACATGCTGAAATATCAGCAGCATACCATGGAACTCCTCAAACAAAAAAAGTATCTTCCTTTCCTTCTTGTGCAGAAAATAAAGAATTACAAGAGTTTATGCATTCTGCAAGCCAAGTTACTAAGCACCCTTTGCAATGGGCTTTGACGCCCTAGAAGCATTTTGCAGGGCAGCAGTCACTGGTTCTGTCCTTAGAAGGCATGCTTAGCTTAAGGAGCAGACCTTGCCAGACCATGTCAAATCAAAATTATTGGACGCACCATTGAACAAAGACAATTTGTTTGGCACCAAGGCAGAAGAGGTCTTAAGACAGAAGAAAAAGCTAAAGCTATGCAGACAGTTAGACTTTTTACATGTCCAGCCTCTGAGGTTCAGTAGGCATTGCCCTTCCAAGCACTGGTCCTTTCCAGCCCCCTCCAGGCCAACTCAGCCACGACCCAGGGGAAGCAGCAGACAGCATTCCCAGGGAATGCAGAGATCTAAGGAATGGAGTTCCTCCTCTTCAAAAACAGGGAGTGCTAAGCCACCCCCTTATGGTAAGAACTCACAATGACTTTACACCTCCACCCCTTACCTCTGCCCACCTGCTTGTGCCCCTAAGAGGAAAACTGTCCTTCCATGCAAATAACTGGGCCTCTATTACCAACGACCGATGGGTCCTCAACATAGTGTCCCAGGGATACAAATTTTATTTCCACACACTGCCAACCTCAAAAGAGTTCCCAGATCTTCCTCCAAACCAGTGGGCAGAGGACAAAAAGCAAGTCCATTCCCTGTTTTCCATGAGGGCAATACAGCCTGTTCCTGCAGACCAGATAGGTCAAGATTTCTATTCCAGACTCTTCCTGGTACCCAGAAGAGGGTACCTGGCGCCCAATCCTCGATCTAGCCATTTTTAAACACCTTTCTGGTGATACCAAAATTCAAAATGCTCACCCTCCAGCAGCTTCTTCCTATGCTTTCCAAGGATGCTTGGTTAGCCACCCAAGACCTAAAAGAGGCCTACCTACACATCCCAATCAGGGAATCTTGCAGGAAATATCTACGTTTCAGGGCAGGATTTATGCACTTTCAGTTCTCTGCGCTTCCCTTTGACTTATCCACTGCTCCCAGAGTTTTCACAAAATGCCTGGCTCCAGCCATTGCTTTTTGCAGACAAAGAAATATTCAAATTTACCCCTACTCGGACGATTGCCTGATTCAGGCAAACAGTCAAGAAAAGCTGTTATAGCAACTGACCTTTGTAAAGGACTTGCTGACCTCCCTGGGGTATACTATCAACGAAAATAAATTAAAACTAGTTCCCACACAAAAAATTGTATTCCTGGGAGCAAGCCTGGACACAGCATCCCAGATGACATTCCTTACTCCAGAAAAATAAGCCTACCTGACAAGCTACTTCTCTCAACTAGCTACCAGAACCCAGTTATCTGCAAGGAAAATCCTGCAAGCTCTAGGGTTCATGGCTTCATGCATTCTACTCATTCCGTATGCCACACTGCATATGAGGAAACTGCAATGGTACCTAAAAAGTCTTTGGTGTCAACACTCTCAACACCTGAAAACTGTCATACCTTTGATACCCTGTTTAAGGAAAGATTTTATTTGGTGGGCAGCAGCATGCAACCACAACAAGGGACTTCCCTTCTCACAATCCCATGCCACCCAGGCACTCACCATAGAGACCTCAGGCTATGCCTGGGGTGCTCACCTGGATGCCAGGTCCATTCAGGGCCATTGGAGAACAAATGAAGTACATCTGCATATCCACTAAAAAGAGATGCTAGCTGTTCAGCACGCCCTGACAGCTTTCAGGCCTTTACTCTCCCCGGAGCCTCTAGTGATTAAAAACAGACACCACTACAGTGATGTGGTATATCAACTTGCAGGGAGCTACTCACTCTTAGCCTCTCTGCAGGCTCGCCATGCCCCTTTGGCACATGGCCTCAGCCATGCAAATACACCTGCTAGCACAATTCCTGCCAGGTTCCCTAAACTCTCTGGCAGACAAGACCCATACGAATGGCAGCTAGGCCACAGAACCTTCAACCTTGTAACCCAGAAGTGGGGCACCCTGAATGTGGACCTCTTTGCCTCCTACTCCAATCATCAGCTCAGCAAATTCTGCACCAGGGAACCTCACAGCAAGGCCTGGAAAGTGAATGCTGTATCCTTCCAATGGGTAAACCTCTTGATCTATGCATTTCCTCCTCTACTACTCATTTCAAGGGTACTGCTCAAAATATGGGAAGAAAAAACAAGGGCAATCTTGATTGACCCAGACTGGCCACGCCAGCACTGGTACCCACTGCTGCGCAGACAGTCACCCCTGCCACCATGGCACCTACCTCAGATCCCAACACTCCTGAACCAGAAGAATGGAGAATTCATGCATTCACAATTGCAGACCCTGAACCTGGCAGCCTGGCTTATTCCCTGACCTCTCCTCCAGCTGTCAGCCTAAGCAAACAAGACCTGGAATATTATATGTGAGGCCAGACACCCTAGCACTAGAAAATCCCTATGCTGACAAGTGGAAAAGGTTTTGCACCTGGATCCAAGCTAAGGGAGGCAAAACAGTACAGCCCGCCCTACCTATCATCCTGGATTACCTAGCAGACCTACTACACAGGGGTCTATCCTTCTCTTCTATTAAAATTCATGCCTCTGCCATCTCTGATCATTACAGCACAGAGCCACCTTTCTTGTCACACCCTCTTGTCAAAGAGTTTGTTCCTAAGAGGGGCTAACAACTTAAGGCCACCCAGAGGAGATCCTACCCTAGCCTGGGACCTTAACTTTGTGTTGAAAAAGCTCACCTTACCCCCCCCCCCCCTTGAGCCTGCAGCTTTAGCAGAGTTAATATTTTTC